>NC_056748.1:311092521-311365696 GCF_019279795.1 Protopterus annectens
TTGTGTTTGTGCGGCGCACCCCTGGTCTTAAACAGGAAGGCAATGAGAAGGGAAAACAGCAGTAGGAAGATAATCAAGGAGAACTAGCATAGCTGGCAGGTGAAATGTATCAGAATCAGCCAATTACACAAGCAGCATCCCAGCCCAGAACACCACTAGAAACTATGCAAACACTTTTCCCCCTGATTTTCCCACAAACTCTACACTACCGGTGTACATAAGTGGGGAATTGTTACCAAACAAAAGCAACAAAATGATAGGAGCTGCAGCAGCTATTATAAATCAACATGTGGAACAGGCTGAGGGTGGTGAGGATGAGAATGTTGACGACCAACCCACAGCGAGGAGAAGGAGAAGAGTGTGCAGACCCAGGGTAACCTACCAGGGACTACATGAGCTGCAGATAGTGGAGCACTATAGGGTGGACAGGGACCTCTTATGGCAAATTGTTGAGCTGTGTCGGCCACACCTCACACACAGAACCAACAGAAGGGAACCCATCCCAGTGGATACCAAGGTATGTGTAGGCCTAAGAATACTAGCCACAGTTACCTCCCAAAGGCCAACTGGGGATATCATGGGGATCTCACAGGCATCTGCATTCATGTTACTCCACCAGTTCCTGGATGCCATGTCAGCACATGCCGGTGAACATGTATATTTCCACAACAGCTATGAGGTGTTGGCCAGCAATATGTGTATCTTTCACAAATAGCAGAATATTTAGAGGTAGTGGGTGCTATAGACTGCACGCACATATGCATCAAAGCACCACCCAGTGAGCATGGTAAGGTCTACATTAATCGCAAGGGCTTTCCTCCCATCAACTGCCAGGTCATGTGTGATGCCCAAGGCATTATAATAAATGTGTGTGCTGGCTGCTCTGGAAGCTATCACAACTCCAACATCTGGCATCTGATGCAGTTGTACCAGAGATTTGCCAATGGGGACATCCCTTACAGCGACCTAGTGGGGGTTTCTGGTTACCCACTGGAGCCGTGGCTGATGACACCCATCAGAAATGCACACACACCCGAACAAAAACTCCATAATGAGGCACATGCACAGACCAGAATCATAATAGAGCATGTGTTTGGGATGCTCAAGTCATGGTTCCCATGCCTGCAACACATCCGGTGGAGTCTTGCAGTACTTACCAGCTACATGTACCCAAATTGTCATCGCATGTGCCATGGTACACAATATGACCTTCGGAAACAGCTGCAGCAGGAACAGCAGGTGGCAGGGTTGCACCCTCCCACCACTGGCAAGGCCTGCATAGGCACAGAGTGACTTGGAGGAGGAACAACCTGAGCCTGCCCCAGTAGGCAGAAGGAGGCATGCCCAGTATGCCCAGGGTATGGCAAAGAGGCAACGCATAGCACATACACTGACATGATAGGATCCCAGGGAATGACACCTCTCTCTGACTAGCACATACAGTAAAAGGGATGCCAGACATAACACTACCTGTGCTTAACCATATATAGGGAGTGTACTATGTGCATCCGACATAGTAAGCCCTCCAGCACCATCCTCAATACTGGCACAGCTACAAGGTAAGTCACTCTTCCTATCAATTGCCGAATGGAGTAGTATGTGTTGTTACTTTTATCTATGGCGTGGATGTGAGCATGCAAGGGAATCGTGTGTCTGAATGGGATGCCAGCAGATAGCAGACATCTATAGTGGCAGCATGAGATCTGTAACAAATACTGGTGTCACCATAGTAGCCAGTACTAGGCAAGGTGACAAAACTCACTGCAGGAAATGTGCTGGGCTGGGTCACATGTGTGTCCATAGGACACACACATGCCTGTCAGGGAGGCTTACATACCCAACAACAGTCTCAGCCAGCAGGACAGGTGTAGCCAAACACAAAGGCTGTGTTAAGGCCTCTGATTGATGGCTATGGAGAACAACCCCCCAGACCTACACAGACAGACTACAACAGGTGAGGCAGTGAGATGTTAGCTCTGAAGGATAAGAAGTCAGAAACCGAAATGTAGGTCAATCAAACCTAAGCCCTGTAGTACACTGATATGCCTCTAGTCAGCACGATAGGTCAGAATACAGAATGGAATGGAGCATCTGAAATACCAGTACAGTCATAGCAAATCTGTATAAGTGTCAGGTGTGCCCCCCCAATCCTATTTAGAAATGTAGTAACAGTCAGGTGTGCAGCCCCAATCCTATGTAGAAATGTAGTAACATGTATGTGTAGGTATAATAACAGTGGAGCAGAGCTTACCTGAGCTGGCCAAGGTAGCAGGATAGATTGTAGCATGTGTACAATATGCAGGGCTGTGTTTGCTAGTTTGGTGTGTGTTGTATATTGTGTGAGAGTGGTCAGTTCATATACATGGTGCAGTTTGTCCTGGTGGCCATTGGCCAGTACTGCCAATGACAGGACCAAGTTCTCACAACTGCAGTGCCAAAATCAATCCTTCCCAGCAAAACACATTCCAGCAGTAAGCCATAGTAAATTTTTGGAAGTAATATGTGTCACCAATTGAAAGATGGACATGACATGAATGTGGGCCCAGACATGCAAGCAGTACATAGCAGGAAGTACCCCAGACAGACAATGTATAATATGTAACTGTCAAATGGACACACCCTTGGAATTGTACATGCAGGTTATCAGTACATTATTTGGTCTTGTAGTAGGGAATACCGATGTTGTCTGGCCAAACACTGGCAGGCATCAAAGGTCATAGGTATGAAGTATTGAGAAACAGCTAATGTCCCTGCACAAGCCAGTATAAGTGGAATGCCCCATGCATATCTTTGAGTCAGATGCAAGTAGTGTCCATAGCACACATGCACCCAGCTCACCCCACCACCACCCACAGGTACCTCTCCGGTCTTATCCCTGCTGTTGGGAATAAGTACAATATGACCCCCACATCTGTATGGCAATAGCTAAAGAATGCAGCATGCAGAACAGGTGTCCCATGCAAGTGTGTCCCTAGCTGTAACCAGCACCCTGCCAGCATCCACACCACTGGATCAATAATGACAGAAAGTATTGGCATGAACACCTTCCACACCTACCCTGTAACCCCAGAGGAACATAGTGTATTGCAGTCTGGGACTGTAGGAGTGACAGAATGCAAAGGCCTGCTACAGCTGGCCTGCATCACTACCAAACGGCCTACAGTCCTCTACCAAAGGCCTGTGTCTCACTCGTACTGCCAATGTATGTTATGTCATGGACTCCCAAATAACAACATAACACAGTCCACAGAACTCAAATGCAAGGCCATGTGGACAAATCTCAGTAACATGTCCACCATGTCCTACGGCATGAACTGTGGACCAACACCAAAATACTGCTGGGATGAGGTGATAACTATTATAGGGAACATATCAGATAACATTTGCATAATGATTGTAAGAGGATGAAATACTGGTGGGGGGTAGGATCATGGGTGGCATGGAGTGTGTGAAGTCTGAAACTCAGCTGTGTGCACATACTATCCCTGGTTGCAAACACAAGAATGAGTGGCTACAAACCTGCTCGTAAACCACAATGTGAAGGGGTAATGTCCAGAATGATGACCCCTGCCTCTGGGTAACCTGTGTGAATCTGTACAGCTGTGAGGTATGGCCACAGCAGGAAATGGCCATACTGTCACTTCCATGGATGTACAAGCATGGGATCCTCAACCACCACTGTACCAAGGTCCTGAACCATTTACACAGACCAAGCAGCATGTGTCTGCAGCTTCTCCTCCAGAATGGCATGATTGTGCAAGAATATGTAGGCTGCTGACCACAATACTGGACACAGCTGCATTCACCCTGTGTTCCCCAGGACATCACTGCAGGCAAATATGTATACCTGACACTGCTTGATGACATAAAACATCACAGTGTAAAACAGTAGATATGTCTAAATATCTCTGCTAACACCAAGACCATGTAGCAGAAGCAGCACAGACACAATTACCTACAGTAACCCACTATCCTTTGCCCATTCTGACCCCATATTGTCAACCGATCTACAGATATCCCTCAGAAACAGGTTGCTAGCTGTAGGTGTAAAACACAAAAGTCTGCACTGAAGTACAATCTACCTGAAATGGATTCACACATTCAATACAGAAGGTCATACTGGGCATGCTCCCAGACTTAGAGAAATGAAGGCCATGTTAAACAACAAAATACCGAAAGGTCATACTGGGCATGCTCACACACTTACAGAAATGAAGCTCATGTCTGGCAACAACAGTGGACCATACATATCTGGCAGTCGCAGATGTTAGTGCATACACTCCTCAGTACATTCCAGTCATGTTTTTCACACAGTGGATAGGAATACACACATATATCCAAGGACAATTCACTATAATAGGCCAAAAATACACATACAAAGATGTGTGGAAGAGAGTGACAGTGACAAAGAACCTCCCATCATGAGGCCTGCCCCAACCAGCACACATCCAATTGGCTAAACCACATGATGTGCAAATGTCAATCACCGTAGACATTTGCCTCTGGTATCCCTCGGCACTATAGTGTCTGTGTTGTTTGTGATAACTGTGTAACATGTCTGTATGAGTCAGTATTCATCTAGCAGTTGTATACATGTACATGTGGAATATAAACCTGTGTGTGCCTGAGTGCTGTGTGTCTGCCTCTAGATGAATGGGTTATGGCCCATGCACAAACACTGCACTCCCCTTTGCCCTACTATGGGAAGCCTGGTGATGTCTTCACCTTGAAATACACCTTTGGGGAAGTAGTAACCCAGTAAACTCCATGGTGCATCCTATAACTGTGTAATGCTGCAGTGTGATGTACTAATTAGGTAGGAGGTTTAATATCAGACGTGGCAACTGTATGTGTTTGTCTGTGTAGGGATCGATGTTTTTTAGGCCAGTGACACTCACTACAATTTCAAATGTCCTACTTTGGCAGGGCTGCTGATGTCATCCACTTTGAAATACACCTTTGGGGAAGAAGTAGCCCAGTAATTTCTGTGGCATGTGCTATAACTGCGTAATGCAGTAGTGTGATGTACTAGGTAGGTAGGAGGTCTAATCCCAGACATGGCAAGTGTAAAGATTTGTGTGTGTGTTTTGTTTGTCTGTGTAGGGATCGATGCTTTTGAGGCCATTCCCTGTCACTAAAACTTCCATTGCCCTACTTTGGCAAGCCTGCTGATGTCATTCACTTTGAAATACACCTTTGGGTAAGAAGCAGCCCAGTAATCTCTGTGGCGCATCTTATAACTATATAATGCTGTAGTATGATATACTAGTTAGGTAGGAGTTCTATTCCTAGATATGGCAAGTTTAAATGTTTGTGTGTTTGTGTAGGGATCAATGCTTTTGAGGCCATTCACAGTCACTACAAACATCCATTGCCCTACTTTGGCAGGGCTGCTGATGTCATCCACTTTGAAATACACCTTTGGGGACAAAGTAGCCCAGTAAACTCTGTGGCATGTGCTATAACTATGTAATTCTATAGTGTGATATACTAGTTAGGTAGGAGTTCTATTACCAGACAAGGCAACTGTGAAATGCTGCATGTGTGTAGGGATCAATGTGTTTTTGACCATTCACAGTCACTACACATGCCTGAAAATGGAGAACATCGATAACTGTATAGTAACAGAGACCTGATCCAAGGCTCCAGAGAGCACCCCTGCAATACCAGGTACAGCTCTCACCATACCTGTTGGCCACCAAATCAGGACCAAAACAATAAAGGTGGAGGAGTGTCCATATTCACCAAGGATATTCACACCACCAGGCTACTTGCCCAACATAATGTGTCTGAAATACCCCCGGTGCAACTAACAGTAGGATAGACTGCATTCCAAATTGTATAGCTTGCTACAGATCCCCCACCATGCCCCATGATACCCACTACAGCTTTTGAAACATACTGTGAAATATTATGATACAAGCAAACACCCTAATACTGGGTGACTTACACTACCCTGCCATTAACTGGGAAAACTACTTGTGCACCAACACATATGCCCAACAGTTCTTGGAAATCATAATTCCCAATGCCCTGGATCAAGTAACCCATAGTCCCACCAGGGGCTCAAATATCCTAGACCTGGTCATTACCAACATGGGAAATCAATGCTCCACACCTATGGTCACCCCATCAGTGGTCAGGTCTGTCCATGAGCTAATCACCCTTAACATCAACATCCCACACCCACAACCGAGTAAGGAAGCCTCCGTAATGCACATCTCCAAAGCCAATGCCATACTACACATGTCAGATGTAACTAACGTCATGACACCCATGCAGATGGGAACTGAAAGGATGACTGCTGAATCATACATGAAGGCACTGTATGACTGCATCCACTCGTGCATGAATTGTGCCACCCAATATAGAACCAAAACGCTCCCCACCAAGAAAAGGAAGCCAATGTGGTGGCCCCCTGCCATAAACATACTGTACAACAAAAGGAGGAAACTGTTGTAGAAATGGGGGAATTTCCAGGATGCAAAATACTCCCTTGCCAGCTACAGTAAGAAGCAGAGATCCCTCATAACATCCAACAAAGCTAGTTATGAACATAATATAGCTAAAGATGCCAAAGACAACTGGAAACCATTCCATAGTTATCTGAGGAATCAAAATGGCAATGCTCAGTGCTACTCTGAGCTACAACAGGATAGTATTAAATATACTGCTCCGAGGGATATTGCCAATATACTGGCAAATCGATTCAGTGCCAACTGCACCCCCTCCCAACCCCCAAAGGCCCCATCTCAACACAGAAAGCTCGCCAGATTCTGATAATAATGGCTACATAAGTAAAAAAACACAGTCTCCAGAGCTATGAAAACAGCAGCCATGGGACCAGTTAACTCATTACAGCTGAGTGATGTCTCCAGGTGTTTCTACAGTTACCTCCTACTGCTCCTCTAAGTGTCAAATTTGCATTAATAATTCCAAAACCATGTTACATACAAGGTATTGGAAAAATTTATCTTGAAGCATACATGATGGCAAAAACAATTGTATTGATATATGACCTCTGTCAATGGGTATTTGTTAAAAATGTAAGGTGATAACTTCAATTTTTAAATGCTGAAACCACTGCCACTAGGAGTTAAAGGTACACAGTCAAAAGAGCTCTATTGGAGGGAATGAGTTAACATACCAGGCTATGTACTACATGAGTTACAAACTGAACTGGCACCTCACCTATGTGCCATGTCTAATCATAGCCACACCTCAGGCTTCATGCCCACTGTGTGGTGCACAGCTACAGTTATCCCAGTCCACAAATGGGGTTCCACCTTGGATCCTGGGAACTACAGCCCCAGCAGTATGGTGTGCCTGAACTGCAAGGCCATGGAATGTATTATCATGGAAATTAAAACAAAGACATTGGCAACCTGCAAACACTGGACCCTAACCAGGTTGGGTTTGTGAAGGGACGATCATGTCACCTCAACCTGAATGACAACTGTGAATCCATCTCCAGAGCTGTGGACGAGGGTAAGGTGGTTCACACAGCCTATCCGGACCTCGCCAAGGCCTTCAAGACCATCCCCAGTCTGGAATTATAGATAAATGTATCAAGCTGGCCATTAATCCCTATGTCACCCAATGGGCTGCCAACTGCTGTACTGACTGAACCCACACTGTATATGTAGGTGACACCAACCCCAGCCCCAGACAAGTGACAGTTGGAGTACCTTAGGGTTCAGTCCTGTCACCACCCTTGTTTGGCATCTACTGCTCTGAAGTACACTCCAACAGTAAGGGGCTCTGGCAAACAAAGGTTACAGATGACTGCATACTGGGAGTCAATATTGAATCCCCACATGATGTGGATATTCTACAGAAGGAACTTACAGAAAGACATGCTTGGTGCCTGAGCCATGGCCTCAAGATCAATCCCAAGAAATATATAGTTATCCCCTTTGGGAAGGAACATGTACCTGTGAAGTACCAAATAGGTGGCAGTACACTAAACACCTGAAGTGTGATAACAGACTTAGGGACACAGGTGGACAGTGGTCCCACCTTTGACAACCACATCACCACAACAGTCAGGAAACCCACCTATGTGGCACACCTTCCACTAAGGGCTTAACATCCAGGAAAAAGAGGCAATTGTCCTACTGTAGTCATCATTCATTAGACGCAGTACAGACTACAGTGGCCCATTATGTATGTACCTCACAAGACAGCTGCAACAACTAGAGAGGCTGCTGATGTACCTCACAAAATAAATCACAGGCCTAAACCAGATGCCCTATGCTGACCATCTGAAAATCATCCAATTATACTCTGTCACGTATTGTGTTCTCAGAGGCGATCTCTGCTTAACATACCATGCCATGTCAAACCCACAGCTGTTGGACATGCTACACTTAAAGAATTCCAAATCCTCACAGCCACATGCTCCAGGGATCCAAATCTTGTCATCACAATGATCAATACATGCTGGAGGGATGTGTTCCTGACCCAGAGACTCCCCAGACTCTGGAATAGACTGCCCATACATGTCAAGCAGAGTGCCTCTTTGGCCCACTTCAAAGGAACCTGGACGATTGGATGGGAGATAGGAAATTGAACCTGGGGATCATGTCAGCTGCCCTGCTAGACATGGGTCCAGGGAAGTAAATACTGTGGGAAGACATAGCCAGGGAATTGTCATGTCTAGGCAGGTATAGGCTCTAGGGCCGATAGCCTAGTATCAACCTATGAACCTATGAACTACACTTTCCATTGCCCTACCTTGGCAAGGTTGCTGATGTCATTCACTTTGAAATACACCTTTGGGAAGGCATAGCCCAGTAATCTCCATGGCACATCCTATAACTGCGTAATGCTGTAGTGTGATGTATTATTTAGGTAGGAGTTCTATTCCCGACGTAGCAAGTGTAAAAGTTTGTGTGTTTGTCGGTGAAGGGAGCAATGCTTTTGAGGCCATTCACAGTCACTACAACCTCCAATGCCATACTTTGGCAAGCCTGCTGAGGTCATTCACTTTGAAATACACCTTTGCGGATGGAGTATCCAAATAATCTCTGTGGCATGTCCTATATCTTCATAATGCTGTAGTATGATGTACTAGTTAAGTAGGAGTTCTATTCCCAGACAAGCCAAGTGTAAAAGTTTGTGGGTTTGTTTGTCTGTGTAGGGAGCAATGCTCTTGAGGCCATTCACAGTCACTACAACCAACTTTGGCAAGCCTATCATTCACTTTGAAATACACCATTGGAGAAACAGTAGCCCAGTAATCTCCATGGTGCATCCTATAACTGCATAATGTTGTAGTGTGATATACTAGTTAAGTAGGTGTTCTATTCCCAGACATGTCAAGCGCAGAAGTGTGTGTGTTTGTCTCTGTAGGGAGCGATGCTTTTGAGGCCATTCATTGCCCTACTTTGGCAAGCCTGCTGATGTCATTCACTTTGGAATACACCATTGGGGAAGGAGGAGCCCAGTAATCGCCATGGCATGTGCTATAACTGTGTAATACTGTAGTATGATGTACTAACTAGGAAGGAATTCTAATCCCAGACATGGCAACTCTGAGACTTGGTGTGTGTGTGTGTGTGTGTGTGTGTGTTCGTCATTCATATCCTCTGTGGAGGTAGCTGTGAGTGTGTAACAGCTGGATGCATTGGGGAGTGGGTTTTGCAAATTTCTTATATGTTGGGCCTATTATATGTCACAATGTCCACCTTACAAGGATAACAGATGTCAAACAGCAGAGAAGCTGGGGTAGACAATCCATACTTTTCTTGATATACTGGAAAATATTAGGGTACAACCCAACACCTTAATAATGGGTGATTTCAACTACCCCACCATTAACTGGGAAAACTACTCATGTACCAACTCTTTTGCTCAATGTTTTCTGGAATTCATAAATTCCAGCGCCTTGGATCAACTTATCCACACCCCCACCAGGCACAGCAATATCCTAGACCTGGTCATTTCCAACATGGGCGACCAGTGTTCCACACCAGAGGTCAATTTCTCATTGGTCAGATCCGACCACAAGCTAATCACCTTAGACATCCACATCCCACCACCACCTCCATTAGGAAAACAACCATAAAGAATTTCTCCAAAGCCAACTTCACACTTCTTAAGACAGAAGTGGCAGACGGACAATAGAGGTACGATTGCTGAATCCTACACAAATACACTTTATAAGCACTTACACAAATGCATGGATCGTGCTATCCCTAACAGAATCAAGATGCTATCCTCCAAGAAAAGGAAGCCAATGTGGTGGTCTTCTGCCATAAAAAACTCTACAACAGAAGAAAGAAACTGTTGCAAAAAAGAGTAAAATCCCATGATTGGAGGAACTCCCAGTTCAGCCTCAGTAAAAAGCTGAGATCCCTCATAAAATCCTCCAAAGCTAGTTATGAAAACAAAATTGCCACTGATCCTAAAGACAACCACAAAGCATTCTAGAGCTATGTCAAGAATCTCAATGGCAACACTCAGATCTGCTCTGAGCTACAGCACAATGGCACTAAATATTCAGAACCAATTGATATTGCCAACATCCTGTCAGATAGGTTCAGTGCTAAGTTTACCCCCCTCTCACCCCCTAAAGGGCCCATCTCTATACTGGAATCATGCAAATTTCCTGTAATCATGGCTGCACAGGTAAAAACCTCACTCTCCAAAGCCAAGAACACAGCATCCATGGGACCTGACAACATCCCAAGCTGCATTCTATATGAACTACAGAATGAAATGGCACCCCATCTAAGCACCATGTTCAATCATAGCCTCACCTCAGGCCTTGTGCCCATTGAATGGCACACTGTGACAGTTATCCCACTCCACAAAAGGAGGAGCCATGACAGACCCCAGGAACTACCACCTCATTAGCCTGATGAGCCTGGTCTACAAGGCCATAGAACGTATCATCATGGAACACTTAAACAAAGATATTGGTAATCTCCAAACTCTGAACCCCACACAGTTCAGGTCTGTAAAAGGCATATCATATCTCCTAAACCTGATAGACTTCTTTGAAGCAGTGACCAAAGCCATAGATGAGGGTAAGCTGGTTCGCACAGCCTATCTAGATCTCACCAAGACTTTTGACACCACCCCCCACTCTGGAATTATAGATAAACTCACTAAACTAGGTATAAATCTTTATGTCAGAAGATGGGTTGCCAACTGGCTTACTGAAAGAACCCACACTATAAAAGTAGCAGACTCAAAATCCAACTTCAGACCAGTGACAAGTGGAGTACCACAGGATTCAGTCCTGGGTCCTCTCCTGTTTGGTATCTACTTCTCTGAAGTACAGGCTAACACAGAAGGTCTTTGGCTAGCTAAGTTCGTAGATGACTGCAAACTAGGAGCCATAATCAAAACTCCTAACGATGTGGACATTTTACAAAAGGGCCTGACTGAGACAGATGCCTGATGTCAAAGTCATGGCCTCAAGCTCAATGCAAAAAAGTGCATTGTCATCCCCTTTGGTAAAAACTCTGTACCCATGAACTACTGTAGTCTACTTAACACTGAAAGTGTGATAAGAGACCTTGGGACACAGGTGGATAGTAGTCTCTCCTTTGATAATCACATCGCCACAGTGGTCAGGTAATCCTTCTACATGGCACAACTCATTACAAAACATTTCTCATCCAGAAAAAAAGAGGTCATTGTTCCCCTCTACTCATCACTAATTAGACCCATTTTAGAGTACAACACCCCTTTTGGTAGGTACATCACAAGACATCTACAACAACTGGAAAGATCACATAAATACCTCACAAAGAGGATTACTGGCCTCAAATAGATGCCCTACACAGACCATCTCAAAAAAACTCTAGCTTTACTCTGTCGCATATCACCTACTCAGAGGCGATCTCTGCCTAACATACAAAGCTATGTCAAACCCAGAGCTGTTGGACATGCACCACTTAAAGAAATCACAATCCCTCTGAGCTACATGCTCTAGGGACCAAAACCTTGTCACCACAATGAATAGAACATGCTGGAGGGATAGATTTCTGTCCCAGAGACTTCCCATACTCTGGAACAGACTACCTATCTATGTCAAACAGAGCTCCTCATTAGCACTCTTCAAGAAAAATCTTGATTGGAGGGGAAATAGGAAATTCACCCCGGGGATCACTTCTGTGGCTCTGCTTGACAGGGACATAAGCAAATAATTTTCTTGAGTGGCGAATGCCAGGGTATCTTTTGGCTAGGCTTATATAGGCCCTAGGGCCAATAGCCTAGTACCTACCTATGAACCTATACACCTACATGTGACATCAAGGCCTGGCGAACAATATAGGCAACCCCTGTATTACCCAGAGAACACTCTCAACCCATGTCACATACCCAAACACTCTTGGGTAGGCAACAACCTCTATGTTGGTAGTTCCCTGCATATTGCCCATGGATAGTAACCATAGTGCGATTGCAGTGGACTACAGAGGGCATGGCACCCTGTCCCATCCCTATAATAGGCACATAATTGCATACAGTGCTCCTTAACTACGTTTCCCAATAGATGCCTGCAACAACTGTAGAGCCAGCAAATGTAACGCACAAAGGACATACCATGACTTATACACATGCCCTGTATGAACAGATGCCACTGACAGCAGGGAATACCTGTATCATGCTGTCAATGTAGGTGAAGGATAAATCTGGTGTCCATTGCCAGTTCTCACCACATGAGGCCAGGAATGGCACATCTGATGATAACAATCTGTGTATGTAACATGCCCCAGACACCCCAGGTACACTTCTACATGTCACAGAACATGTATGTGGGATGTGTGCACATCCCAGACACCGTCAATGTCATGGATTATAGAACACATACATGGCAAGCATTGCACAGCACTGGCCACTCACAACAGTAACCCAGCTGACTGGATGGTGAATACAATGCCCACCTGTGTGGGCCAATCCAGACACTACATCCCTGAGCCACACAGCAGACCATTGTCATGTGGCCTGATGCTAAGGTATTTTCTTTACCTTGCCTTCTACAGCCTTCTGGTGCAGTCAACCACTGCACGAATTGCAGTCTCCACTAGCTGACTGTATGTGGGACAGCTGTGGTAACATTCCCATAGCCAATTGCATGGAAGCACACTCCTATAACTAGGACCATCCTTTGGGTGTTGGCCCTTTTATTCACTGTGAGAAGGACTTCAGGTCGGTGTTTGGCAAACAGCATTGCAGATGGTAGTGGGATATACCTCTAACAACATACACTGTGGAGGCAGGCCAACAAACAGGAGTGGGATGTTCCAGACATGACTACAGAATGTAAGTGTTGGTCTTCTGCATTTGGAGTAATGTTGGTTTAACAGGGTTTTTGTGGATATGGCTGGTCTACATGATTTAATACCTGTCATGACAGTGTTATGTGTTTGAGGAAACATCCACTTGTAGGGTTATCTGTAGACTGGCTAGTGTTTGGAGTCTTATGTGTCTTGTGTTACTCACAGAAGCATAGTATGTGGATTGCAGTTAGTACATGGTGACAGCCATGAGAGTTACTGACTTCATGTCTCTCATAGGAGATATGTCACAACAAACCCTGTTACAACAGTGAATGTATGATGGTATCACAGCAACATACCAATATTGTCCCAGTGTTTGTGGCTCCAGCCACATGTCTATCAACCTTTATACATATGTCATGTAGTAAGAGGTGCATATGTTCTCTACACCATTATGTATTGATATCATACCTGATAACAAGCTAGTCAGATATCAGACTGCAAGACATGTTATGTATAGTAGGGGTTATTTCTGAGGACATAGCCTGGGCATTCTGTTGTTGTGTGTACAGTAGTGGGGTCTGTGTACTTATGGTGATTGTTGACAGTATGTGTATTGCGAATACGTACCTTGGCCTGTGTACAGACTGTGGTAGATGTCATTGTTCTTGGTCCTGTTCTATCTGATGTTACATGCTGCTCCAGTGTATGGTACCCTATTGGCTCACATGTTTGTAGGGCCAAATACACATGTGTCCCATACCACAGATAGGCATTGGACCACACAATGTCATGACCCAGTATATGTAGGGTTAGTGTATGAGTGGCACATATGAGGATGGTGTTGATCAGACAGTCCATATAGTGTAATATTAAGCTTGCATACCATATGTGACTCTGGCTGTGTTCACATTGGTTGTGGGTATGCACTTTGACACAGGTGTCTGTTACTCTGCGCTGTGACATGCCTGTAGAGCCTGATATATTTGCAGGTACATGTGTATTCCCCCATATGAAATGTAGGCCAGTGTTGTGGAAGTCTGCCTATAGTTTGCACAGTGCTTTGTTACATGCCTAGCAGCTTAGTGTAATTACCCAGTGTGATGTTATGTGCAGATATTTGCAAGATGTAGTGCTGCTGGGCCACCATAACTGTTGTGTATTTCTGACAAAGCTGTGGGATGCTGTACATATGTATGTCACTAACTACTGGGTAGTATGTGGCCATATGACTTCTGCACTACCAGTTATTATGTGTCAGGATAGACAGGAGTATGTGAATAAACTGTGTGGGCATATGTAGTCCAGTGTTTATGTGATATACCCATGTACATGGCAGTTAACATCCACATTGTCAGGCCTGGTCCACATGTCTCCCACTAAGGGGATCTGTGTATACCGCTGGACTGACCAGGGTGCGCCAGATTGTCCACATATATTGGTCATATCTCTGCTGTAGTCCACAGGATCATTACTATGCTATCAGTGGTACTGTACTATGATGTCCTTAGGATGTCTGTCAGTAACTGATGGTGTACATATCAATAGCAGATGTGCCATCCCACACGTAACATGTCTGTTAAGACAACCTCTGTTACAGTAGCAACAGTCTACATATATACCAGCTATATATACATGACATCCCCTTGGACTAGGAGGTTGAGAATATTGGTGCTGATATATATATATATATATATATATATATATATATATATATATATATATATATATATACATAGCCATATATCCATATATCTATATAGATATATACACATATACATATCTACATACATATATGGATGCATGTATATATATATACATATACATACACACACACACACACACACACACACACACACACACACACACACATATATATATATACATATACATATACACATCTATATATGTCTACACATATACAGATATATATAGTTATAGATATTTGCATATATATCGACATAGATATACATGTACATATATGATGTGTATATATATATATATATATATATATATATATATATATATATATATATATATATATATATATATGTGTATGTACATGTGCACATATATCTACATATGATTATGTATATATCAATATCCTTGTCATGTGTAAACATTACTGCTGTGTATACCTTCTCAGATGTATCACACCGTATGTATCTGATATGTGTATATTTAGATATAACAACATATGTGATGCAACAGTAATATCACTAAGTGCTATACAATTGTACAAGTCACAGCAATTGTTCAACACTATTCAATATGTCTACTGACAGATGTATTGGAAAAACAGCAACTGTCTTCACAGCTGTCATGGCATAGTGGTTAACTGTTGTGACTGTAGTGTACAAGGTTCTGGGTTCAAGACCTGAAAGGGCTGTTTATTTTGTTGCTAGGCAGAATAAGGGCTGTTTGATACAGAGTGGTTAAGGCAGTTTTGAGCAGCTTTTAGTGCATTTATGCAGGTTTGCATGAAGCTAAGCTGTGCTAAGGTATGGTTAAACGTATGGGCGCTTACACCATGTAGGGTTTGCTTACCAGTGCGCAAATGTGCTTAGCTGTCATATTGCAGCAATGTTGACATATGCTAAGCATAGCTCAACCCTGGTAACCAGTGCTCACATCCTAGTCTGATAACAGAGCAGAGTAATGACATCTGTAATAGGTGTATGTAATGCCATGCACATAACATCCATCTGTGTGCTGTCATTACAGTAGCAAGGGGTGTGAGTTTCCTGTCTAGGACACGTGAGTATATATGACCTGTACAACACTCTTATCTTTGTAAATGTCTTACATACAAGGGTAGTATCCCAGGTTATGTGCAGTCACACTGGCATGTAGTGTAACATGATGTTACTACTGTTGACAGTGCTTTCCCAAGCAAGTGTAGATTGGTAATTGTAGTACTGGCAACAAACACCCCTGCATGCATAGATGGACTCTGAGTCCTCACTGTCATGTTCCTGGTATGTGAGCTGTGTCACATTATATATTTTCTACTGGATAATGAGCTCACATGTGGAAATTAACTGTAGACTACTGTCTGTATAGCACGTCAGTGAGGGCTGCCATCATGTAGTAATGGCATACCTATTGGTGTCAGACATCTGTCTGTCAACACATTCATCCTATTGCATAGCTAGTTGGCGAGCTTATGTCTGTCAGTCCCTGTACAGATGTGCAGATGTCAGGTATCCAGCTTGGATATGTACAGGCAACCTGTGCTTGAATGACACTGACATGTCTGCCCAGCTGTGTTATAACTGGCACAGATAGGACACAACACCCTGTACTCACCACATGCCATGGATACCTCCACTACACTACCACAATCAATAGAACATACTTGGGTACATGTCTCCAGGACATACACTAACCATGTTATATAATGCATGTTGCATACATGTCAACTGGATCACCTCACCGGCCTTTTGCAGGAGACACCCAGAGGATTGGCTGATGCATGTCACTCTCACCCTGAGGGTATAGAGAATCCGGGGATAACTTTTTTACACATACTGTTCAGCTTCTTCCTTTGAAACAAAACTGAATCATTTTTATCTTATTAGGGCATAAAAAATTAATTGCCATGAAATTTGTGGAAAACTGTTATATGCTAACCATTATATTATTTTTTTAATAAGTATTAACTACTGGGGAAATGTACATTGTATAATTTTAGTGACAAGTAAATACAATCTCCCAGATTCTCTATACCTTGTATGGCATACAAGATCGGTGTAGGAGCTCTAGCAGGCAATATGTCTGCCGTACGATCCAGGAGCAACCTGCAGGGGTGTGCACGACTGCTCCTGCACTAATCCTGCACAGACTAAGACCCTCTGTGCAAATCACACCATTTGCAGGAGAAAGCTATGCAAAGGAGGTGATTTTGTAATCCAGGAAGCTTGCAACTGGCCGTGCAGGACTAGTGCAATCTGCAGAAATGTACTTGGTTAGTAACCAAGTACATTTCTGAAAAATCCAAAACCGAGCTGTGACAGCTCCAAATAAAGGCTGCATGTCATGTAGTAAGCATGCCAATGGCCAAGCATAAGGCCATTGGCATTGCAAACAGTGAAAAAAATTCAAAAATCAACTTTTATTTTTTTTTAGCCGATCTCGGCTGTTTAAGCGTAGGGCAGCGGCGTGCTAATGGGATCGGGGGGGGGGGTAACAAAATAAACCTAAATTAAGCATTCTAGCTAAAATCAGTATTCTGCCATGCAAATCAATGACAGGCAGAAGACAACATGGCCAGTGAGTAGTGGTTGCTAAGGGGGGAGGCTCAGTGTGAGACATGTAACTATGCATTAGCAGGCAATCCTATGCAAATGAGGGGAATGATAATGAATCCCAGTTTTCCCCAGCATGTGAGTCAGGTCCCAATAATGTAAGAGTAGGAATAGCTTGGTGCAAGCCGAGGAGTTAGGTGACATCATGGGGGTGTGTGTCAGGCATACTGTAAGCGGATTGGAGGCCTGTGGCTTGGGGTTTCTCCTAGCTTAGCTGTGCTAAGCTAGTGGGTGTGTCTGAATCTGCCTAGCACTCTTTACATTACCTAAGCGGGTGTGCGCACTGTGCACTGGGTATTAAAGGAAGAAAAAAAAGTTAAACCAGGAAATAGCACTGTGCACATTTGAGAACTCTGTTTGCATGGTGCGCCCGCAGGCTTAAACAGGAAGGCAATGGGAAGGGAAAACAGCACTAAGAAGGTAATCAACGAGAACTAGCATAGCTGGCAGGTGAAATGTATCAGAATCAGCCAATTACACAGGCAGCAAAAAAGCCAACCCAGAACAGTACTATAAACTATGCAAACACATTTCCCTCTGGTTTTTCCCACACTCTATACCACCGGTGTATACAAGCGGGGTAATTTTAACAAACAAACCTACAAAATGAGAAGGGCTGCAGCAGGCAGCATAGAACAACATCTGCAAGAGGCTGAGGGTGGTGAGGATGTAAATGCTGCTGATCAACCCACAGTGAAGAGACAGAGAAGAGTGTACAGACACAGGGTAACCTACCAGGGCCTACATGAGCTGGAGATAGTGGAGCACTATAGAGTAGACAGAGACCTCCTACAGCAAATTGTTGAGCTGTGCTGGTCACACTTGACTAGACAGTCAAGAGGAGAAGGTTAACACCTGCATTACACCTCAAGCAACTCATAGCCCTTTAAAACCCACACCATCAACACCCACACATAGCAACACTAAACCCACATATGCGGAGGCCCTTAACATTAACCTGCCCAAGCAACAAGGACCTCCAAATCTGAAACACAAACAAACACCAGTCACAACCAAAGTGACACATAGCTCACAACACCAGTGTGCTACCCAACAACAGCCCCTAAGGCAAGACAATGTACCCAACACTTTAGTCATAGGTGGCTCTATAGTCAGGTACACTGATGTCCCACTCACCAGGCTGAACAAGGAGAAAATTACAGTCAGCTGCCTGTCGGGTGCCAGGATCCACCACATAACGCAAGCACTCAAGTCACTCCATAACAAGTACAAATGCAACTCTGTCATTGTCCATGCTGGAGTGAATGACTTGAGACATACCTCCCTGGACTACATGAAAAGAGACATGGAAGAGCTCTTGCATCATGTGACCCAGGCAGGTATGACCCCAGCCCTGAGTAGCATCCTGCCTTCACCCAGAATAATTCCACAGTATGAGGACAAAACGATTGACTTCAACAACTGGCTAAGCTGCTGGTGTCATTCAAAGGGGATCCAGTATTTGTCTGCTTGGGAGGACATGATCGACAAACCACAATGCTTTGCTAGAGATGGTCTGCACCTGTCACCCCTGGGATTCAGGTTACTGGCTAAAGCTCTTGCCACCCCTGTAGTGCCTTTTTTAGGCAAGGTTCAAAGGATAAAACCACCACCGTAAGAGATACAAGCATGCAAAATCTGAAGGTAATGCTACTCAATGCTAGAAGTCTAAACCTCAAAATGCACTCTCTCCTGGCACTCCTAAAAATGGAGAACATCGATATCTGTGCAGTAACTGAGACCTGGTTCAAGGCTCCAGAGAGCACCCCTGCAATACCAGGCTACAATTCTTACCACACTTTTCGGCCACAAAACCAAGACTGAAACACTAAAGATGGAGGAGTGTCCATATTCACCAAGGATATTCACACCTCCAGGCTAGTTGCCCAACACAATGCATCTGAAATTCTCCAGGTGCAACTAACACTAGGTAAGACTGCAATCCAAATTGTAGCTTGATACAGATCCCCCACCATGCCCCAAGATTCTCACTACACCTTTCTAAATATACTGGAAAATATTAAGATACAACCAAACACCCTAATACTGGGTGATTTCAACTACCCTGCCATTAATTGGTAAAACTACTCGGGTACCAACTCCTTTTCCCAACGGTTCTTGGAATTCATAAATTCCAACGTCCTGGATCAACTAATCCATTGTCCCACCAGGGGCTCCAATATCCTAGACCTGGTCATTACCAACATGGGAGATAGATGCTCCATACCAGTGGTCACCCCTTCATTGGTCAGGTCTGACCATAAGCAAATCACCCTTGACATCCACATCCCACCCCCACCCCGCAGTAAGGAAACCTCCTTAAAAAACTTCTCCAAAGCCAACTTCAAGCTACTGAAGTGAGAAGTGACAAACTTCACAACACCCACGCAGACGGGATCTGGAAGTTCGACTGCAGATTCCTACACTAAGGCATTGTATGAGCACATCCACTCGTGCATGAATTGTGCCTTCCCAAATAGAACCAAGATGCTCTTCTCCAAAAAAAGGAAGCAAATCTGGTGGTCCCCTGCTATAAACAAACTATACAACAGAATGAAAAAACTGTTGCAAAAAAGAGGAAAATTCCAGGATGCAAAAAACTCCCTTACCAGCCTTAGTAAGAAGCTGAGATCCCTCATAAAATCCTCAAAAGCTAGTTACAAAAATAAAATAGCCAAAGATTCCAAAGACAACCACAAGACATTCTATAGTTATGTCAAGAATCTAAATGGCAATGCTCAGATCTGCTCTGAGCTACAACAGAATGGCATTAAATATACTGATCCCAAGGATATTGCCAATATCCTGGCAGATCGATTTAGTGCCAACTTCACCCCCCTCTCACCCACTAACGGGCCTATCTCAATACCAAAAGATTGCCAAATTCCAATAATTCCGGCCAGACAGGTAGAAACCACGCTCTCCAAAGCTAAGAATATAGCATCCATGGGACCAGATGACATCCCAGGCTGTGTACTACATGAACTACAAAATGAACTGGCACCTCACCTAAGTGTCATGTTTAATCATAGCCTCACCTGAGGCTTTGTGCCCACTGAGTGGCACACAGCTACAGTTATCCCGCTCCACAAGGGAGGATCCGCCTTGGATCCCGGGAACTACCGTCCCATCAGTCTGACAAGCCTGATCTGCAAGGGCATGGAACACATTATCATGGAACTTATAAACAAAGACATTGGCAACCTTCAAACACTGGACCCCACCCAGTTTATATTTGTTGAAGGGCCGATCTTATCTCCTGAATCTGATTGACTTTTTCGAATCAGTTTCCAGAGCTGTGGACGAGGGTAAGGCAGTCCACACAGCCTATCTGGACCTCGCCAATGCCTTCGACACCATCTCCCACTCTGGAATCATAGATAAACTTACTAAGCTGGGCATAAATCCCTACATCACTCGATGGGTTGCCAACTGGCTTACTGACAGATTCCAGACTGTAAAAGTAGCCAACTCCAAATCCAGCTCCAGACAAGTGACAAGTGGAGTACCTCAGGGTTCAGTCCTGGGACCACTCTTGTTTGGCATCTACATCTCTGACGTACAGGCCAACACTAAGCAACTCTGGCTAACAAAGTTTGCAGATGACTGCAAACTGGGAGCCATTATTGAATCCCCAAATGATGTGCATATTCTACAAAAGGGCCTTTCAGAAACAGATGCCTGGTGCCAGAGCCATGGGCTCAAGCTTAATACCAAGAAATGTATAGTTATTCCCTTTGGAAAAAAACTTGTACCCAGGAATTACCACATAGGTGGCAGGACACTAAACATCGAAAGTGTGATAAGAGACTTAGGAACACAGTTGGACAGTGGTCTCACTTTCTATAACCACATCGCCACAACAGTCAGGAAATCCTTCTATGTGGCACACCTCATCACTAAGGGCTTTTCATCCAGAAAAAAGGAGGTCATTGTCCCACTGTACTCATCCCTCATTAGACCCATTATAGAGTATAATGCCGCATTTGGTATGTACCTCACAAGACATCTGCAACAGCTGGAAAGGCCACAGAAATGCCTCACTAAAAGAATCACAGGCCTAAAGCAGATGCCATATGCTGACCGTCTAAAAAATCTCCAGCTATACTCTGTGGCATATTGTCTACTCAGAGGCGATCTCTGCTTAACATACAAGGCCATATCAAACCCTGAGCTGTTGGACATGCTCCACTTAAAGAAATCCCAATCCCTCAGAGCCACACGCTCCAGGGATCTAAACCTTGTCATCACAATGAACAAAACATGCTGGAGGGATAGGTTCCTGACCCAGAGACTCACCATACTCTGGAATAGGCTGCCCATACATGTCAAGCAGAGTGCATCATTGGCCCTCTTCAAAAGGAACCTTGATGATTGGATGGGAGATAGGAAATTCACCCCAGGAATCATGTCAGTCGCCCTGCTAGACAGGGGCCCAGAGAAGTAAATATTGTGGGAAGAAATATCCAGGGAATTGTTATGGCTAGGCTTGCATAGGCCCTAGGGCCGATAGCCTAGTACCAACCTATGAACCTATGAACCAAACTGACCGAGGGGAACACATCCCAATGGATACCAAGGCATGTGTGGGCCTAGGAATACTAGTTACATATACCTCCCAAAGCTCAACTGGGGATATCATGGGGATCTCCCAGGCATCAGCATCCAGAGTATTCCACAAGTTCCTGGATGCCATGTCAGCACATGCCAGTGAGCACGTATATTTCCCTAACATCCATGAGGTGTTGTCTAGCAATATGCGTCTCTTCCACCAAATAGCAGAATACCCTGAGGTAGTGTGTGCTATAGACTGCACACACATACATATCAAAGCACCACCGGTGATCAAGGTAGGGCCTACATCAACCACAGGGGCATCCCCTCCATCAACTGCCAGGTCATCTGTGATGCCCAGGGCATTATAATGAATGTGTGTGCAGGCTGCTCTGGAAGCTATCACGAATCCCACATATGGGATCTGATTCAGCTGTACCAGAGATTTGCCAATGGGGATATCCCCTACGGTCACCTAGTGGGGGATGCTGGTTACACACTGGAGCCGTGGCTGATGACACCCATCAGAAATGCACACACACCTGAACAAGAACGCCATAATGAGGCACATGCACAGACCAAACTTATAATAGAGCATGTGTTTCGGATGCTCAGGTCATGGTTCCATTGACTGGACACATCCGGTGGAACCTTGCAGTACTCACCAGCTACATGTATCCAAATTGTTATGGTATGTGCCATGCTACACAAAATGATCCTGCAGAAACAGCTGCAGCAGGAACAGCATGGGGCAGGGCCACACAACCCCCTAACAATGCCAAGGGCTGAACAGGCACAGAGTGACTCGGAGGAAGAACAACCTGAACTTGCCCCAGTCGGCAGATGGAGGCATGCCCAGTATGTCGAGACTGCGGCAAAGAAACAACACATAGCACATACACTGACACAGTCGGGACCCAGGGACGACACCTCTCTCTGACTCGCACATACCGTAGAAGGGATGCCAAATATGACACTACCTGTGCTCAATCATGTATAGGATGTGCACTATGTGCATCCAACATAGGCAGCCCTCCAGCACCATCCGCAATTCTGGCACACCCTCAATGTAAGTCAATCAACCTACCAATTACCAAATGGAGTAGGATGTGTCATTACCTGTATCTATGGCATGGATGTGAGCATGCAAGGGAATTGGGTGGCTGAATGTTTTGGTAGCAGAAAGTCAACACCCATAGTGGCACCATGACATCTGTAACACATACTGGAGTCACCATAGTAGCCAGTAGTACACAGGATGAGAAAACCCACTGCAGGAAATGTGCTGGGTGACATGTGTCACCATATGACTCACACATGCCAGTCATGGAGGTTCACATACCCAACAACAGTCTCAGTCAGCAAGACAGTTGTAGACAAACCTAAACAGAGCCTGTGCTATGGCCCCTGAATGATGGCTATAGTTAACCTCCCCCGCAGGCCTACACAGACAGACTACAGCAGGTCAGGCAGTGGGATGTTAGTTCGGAAGGGTAGGAAGTCAGACACTAATATGTAGGACAACCAAAGCTACGATCTGTAGTACACTGGTATGCCTCTAGCCAACATAATAGGTACGAATACAGAATGAAATGGAGTACCTGACATACCAGTACAGTCATAGCAAATGTGTACAAGTGTCAGGTGCACACCCCATCCTACGTAGTAATTTAATAACAGTCAGGTGTGGCCCCCAATCCTGTGTAGAAATGTAGAAATAGACAGGTGTGCCCTCCATCCTACATAGTAATGTAATAACAGTCAGGTGTGCCCCCCAATCCTGTGAAGAATTGTAGAAATAGTGTGCCCCCATATGTAGTACTGTAATAACAGTCGGGTGTGGCCCCCTGCCGAATCCTGTGAAGAAATGTAGAAATAGTCAGGTGTGCCCCCCATCCTATGTAGAAATGTAATAACAGTCAAGTGTGCCCCCCAATCCTGTGCAGAAATATAGAAATAGTCAAGTGAGCCCCCCATCGTATGCAGACATGTAATTGCAGTCAATGGCAAATGCTCGATGGATACCCTGCAGAAACAGCATGCTACCTGTCAGTGTACAACACAAAGGTCAGCACTGCAGTACAAACTACCTGGACTCGATCCACACATTAAATACAGATGGGCATAAACATTAAATACAGATGAGCATACTGGGCATGCTCACACACTTAGAGAAATGAAGGCAATGTCAGTAAACAACACACTGAAAGGTCATACTGGACATGCTCACACACTTAAGCACATGAAGGCCATGTCTGCAAACACCAATGGACCAGACATATCTGGCAGTTGCAGTTGTTAGTGCAGACACTCATCAGTATGCACCACTCACGCCCTGCACACACAGTAGATTGGAATACAGACATATATGTAAGGACAACACACTATAATAAGCCAAAGGTAGACGTACATAGATGTGTGGAAGAGGGTGACTGTGACAAGGAGCCATCCAGGCCTGTTCCACTCAGCACACAGCCAAAGGGCCCCAACTACATGAGGTTCAGATGTCACTCACTGCAGATACTAACCACCAGTATCTGTCAGCATTACAGACTATGTGATGCACGTGCTAGCTGTGTAACATGACTGTACAAGGAAGTAGTCATCTAGCGACTGTATACATGTACCTGTGGAATATGACCCTGTGTGTGCCCGCATGCGGCATGTCAACCTCTAGATGAATGGGTTATGGCCCATGCACACACACTGGCCTCCCCATAGCCCTACTATGACAAGCCTGCTGAGGTCATCCACTGTGAAATACACCTTTTGGAGAATTGTAGCCCAGTAATCTCTGTGGTGCATCCCATAACTGCATACTGCTGTTGTGTGATAAACTAGTTAGGTAGGAGTTCAAAACCCAGACATAGCAAGTGTTTGTGTGTGTCTGTCTTTGTAGAGAGCAATGCTTTTTAGGGTAGTCACACTCCCTACAACTGAAATGCTCTACTTTGGTAAGGCTGCTGATGTCATACACCTAGAAATACATCTCTGGGAAGATTGTAGCCCAATAATCTCCATAGCGTACACAATAACTGCATACTGCTGTAGTGTGATACATTAGTTAGGTAGGAGTACTAATCCCAGACTTGGCAAGTGTCTGTGTGTGTGTTTGTGTGTGTGTCTGCCTCTGTTGAGAGCAATGGTTTTTAGGGTAGTCACACTCCATACAATTCGTATGCTCTACTTTGGCAAGGCTGCTGATGTCATCCACCTAGAAATACACCTCTGGGAAGGTGATAGCCCAGTAATCTCCATAGCATGTCCTATAACTGTGGACTGCTGTAGTATGATAAATTAGTGAGATAGGAGTTCTAATCCCAGACATGGCAAGTGTTTGTGTGTGTGTCTGTGTAGACAAAATGCTTTTTGGGGCAGTAACACTACATACAATTTGAATGCTATACTTTGGTAAGGCTACTGATGTCATCCACCTAGAAATACATCTCTGGGAAGGCTATAGCCCAGTAATCTCTGTAACTTGTGCCATAACTGTGCACTGCTGTAGTGTGATATAGAGCTCTGGTAGGGTTTGATTCAAACCCATG
This sequence comes from Protopterus annectens, assembly GCF_019279795.1. Classification (NCBI taxonomy): domain Eukaryota; kingdom Metazoa; phylum Chordata; order Ceratodontiformes; family Protopteridae; genus Protopterus; species Protopterus annectens. Next base: position 311,118,166 of record NC_056748.1, read on the forward strand.
GTAGTTCTGGATGTTATGTGTGTGTTTCAATGTATGTATAGCGAGCAATGCATTTTTGGCAAGTCACATTAAGTACATTTCAAATGTCCTACTTTGGCAATCCTTCTGATGTCATTCACTGTGAAATACACCTTTGGGGAAAGAGTTCTCCAGTAATCCCATGGTGCATCCTATAACAGTGTCATGCTGTAGTGTGATATAGAACTCTGTTAGGGGTGCTATACCCACACGTGTTGGTTGTGGATGTTCTGTGTATGTTTCAATGCATGTGTAGGGAGCAGTGCATTTTAGCCTAGCCACACTCACTACAATTCGAATGCCCTACTTTGGCAATCCTGCTGAAAAACACCTTTGGTGAAGACGTTCTCCAGTAATCTCTGTGGTGCATACTATAACTGCGTACTGCTGTAGTGTAGTAAAATAGTTAGGTAGGAGTTCTATTCCCAGACATTACGTGTGTGTGTGTGTGTGTGTGTGTGTGTGTGTGTGTGTGTGTGTGTGTGTGTGTGTTTGTAACTCGTATCCTGTGTGAGTGTGTAATAACTGGGCCCAATGTGGAGTGGGTTTTGCAAATTTCTTATATGGTGGCCCCAGTATATATCACAATGTCCACCGTACAGGGATATCAGATGTCAAATAGCCGAGAGGTTGCGGTGCAGATCCATACCCATACATGTGACATCAAGGCCAGGCAAAGTTATCAACCCTAGTATTAGCCAGAGAACACTCTCAACCCATGCCTCATATAAACACACACACACACACACACACACACACACACACACACACACACACACACACACACACACACACACCTGCCTAGGCAACAGCCGCTATGTTGGTAGTACACTGCATATTGCTCTCTGATAGTAACTATGGAGTGATTGCAGTGGCCTACAGATGGCATGGCACCCTGTCCATCTGTCCAATAGGCACATATATGCAGACAGAGCACCTTCCTCATGTTCCCCACCGGACCCCTGCAAGACCTATGGTGCCATCAAATGTGACCCACAAAGAACATACTATGCCTGAAAACATGTCCTGTATGGACAGAAGCCACTGACACCAGGGAATGCTGTTAGCATGCTATCAATGTAGGTGCAGGGTAAACCTTCTGTCCATTACCAGATCCCACCACATGAGGCCAGGACTGGCACATCTGATGATAATATATGTACACAACAAGGACCAGACACCCCAGCTACAGTTCCACATGTCAGTGTACATGCATTTGGGAGGTTTGCACATCACAGACACTGTCCATGTCATGGACTAAGGAGCACATACATGACAAGCAATGAACAGCATTGCCCACACACAATAGTCACCCAGGTGACTGGATGGTGAATACAATACCCACCTATGTGGGCAAATCCAGAATCTACACCTCTGAGCTGCAATGCAGACCATTGGCATGTAGCCTGATGCCAAGGTTTACCCATCATCTAGCCTTGTAAAGCCATCTGGCACAGTTGACCACTACACACCCGTGAATCAATGCACCCATGCATGTCATTACTGGCACTGTGTGTGTGTGTGTGTGTGTGTGTGTGTGTGTGTGTGTGTGTGTGTGTGTGTGTGTGATGTATGATGTGTATGTTCACATTTACACTCACAACAACCCCCAGTGGCATACTGAAGCATGCTGTCTGATGTCAGACACCTCCCCATACCCTTTGCCCATATAACCTCAGTATAACCCCTGTGGTGCATGTGATACCTGCACAGCAATGTACTGTGCCAATCTCACTAGTGATGGGTTGTATTCCTGGCCCTGCCAAGTGAGTCAATGTGTGTGCATCCCTGTGTGAATGTGGCTGTGTTGACGCTGGCACCTGTTCATGTGGACAGCACGTGTACTACACCTACCATATAGCTACCATATCCCTGTTGCAGATGTCACTCACCATCACATATTTGTTCTGAGAACTCCACAACATGTAACCAATGTGGCACATCCAATAACTGCATAGAAATGTGATAGCACTACATACTCAGCAGGGGTTTGATACAAACATGCTTAAGTTTTACTCTCCCACCCCTCTCTGACTTGTCGTTGCCTCTGTCTGCCTCCCTCACTCCCTCTCTGGTGGATGTGGAGACCTACACCTGCTTTGCTTAGGCAGCAGCATGTGTAGTTTAAGTGATGCTCATGATCAGCTGATGGCCTCTGCATGAATTGCAGCCCTCCCCTAACTGATTGCATGTGGAACAGCTGTGGTAACATTCCCATAGCCAATTGCAAGGAAACACACTCCAATATCTAGGAACAACATGTTGGTGTTGTGCCTTTTCATTCACTGTGAGCAGGAACTAGATCTGCTGTTTGGCAAACAGTATCTCAGATGGATTGGGGAGTTACCTCTAACAACATACACTGTGGAAACAGGGCAACACACAGGAGAGGGATGTCCCTGGCCTGACTGCAGACTGTAAGTGCTGTATACTGCATTTGGAGTAATGTTGGTTTAACAGAGTGTGTGTGTGTGGATATGGCTGTTCTACATGTTTTAATACCTGCCATGTCAGTTCTATGTTTATGAGGAATCCACATCTGTAGGGTCATCTGCAGATTGGGCAGTGTGTGGTGCCTTCGGTTTCATGTGCTAACCACAGAGCATCTATCTGTGAACTGCTGAAGGTAGTGTGAGGATTGCAGTCTGTAGATGGTGAAAGTTGTGACAGTTACTGACTTCATATCCCTCATAGGACATATGTTGCAACAAAGCCTGTTACAACAGTAAATGTATGAGGTTATCACAGCAACATGTCAATATTGGCCCAGTGTATGTGCTTTCAGCTCCAACTCTGTCAACCTTTGTACATATGTTGTGCATTAAGAGGTACATATGTGCTGTACACCATCATTAGTGTCATCATAACTGATAACAAGCCAGTGAGATATCAGACTGCTACACATGTTATGTACTGTAGGGGTTATATTTGATGACATATCCTGGGCATTCTGTAGTTGTTTGTATAGCACTGAGGTCTGTGTACCTATGGTGAATGCCGACAGTGTGTGTATTGTTAATATGTACTTTAGCCTGTGCACAGCCTGTGGTAGATGTCATTGTTCTAGGTTCTGTCCTATCTGATGTTACATGCTGCTCCACTGTATGTTACCGTATTGGCTTACATGTTTGTGGGGCCATACACACACTTGTCCTATACCACAGACAGGCATCAGACCACACTGTGTAGCGGCCAAGTATATGTAGGGTTAGTCTGTGAGTGGAACATATGAGGATGGTGTTGAACAGATAGTCCATATACTGTAACATTATGCTAGCTTACCATATGTGGCCATGGCTGTGTTCACACTGGCTGTGGTTATGTACTTTCACACAGGTGCATCTTACCCTGTGCTGTGACATACCTGTAGAGCCTGCTATATTTGTAGGTACATGTGCATTCCCCCATAGAAGATGTAGGCGAGTGTTGAGCCAGTCTGCCTGTAGCCTGCACAGTGCATTGTTACATGCCTAGTAGCTTAGTGTACTTACCCAGTTAGATGTCATGTCCAGATACTTGCCAGATGTACTGCTGCCGGGCCTCCCTTAACAGACATGTATGTCAGAGAGTGCAGTGGGATGCTGTACAGATGTATGTCAATATCTAGTGGGTAGTATGTGGCCATGGCACCCCTGTACCAGCAGTTATTATGTCTCAGGACAGACAGGGGTGTATGAATGCATAACCTATGGGGGCAAATGTATACCAGTCGTTATGTGTTATACCCATCTACATGGATGTTAACATCCATATTGTCAGGCTTGGTCCACATGTTTTGCAGTAAGGGATTCTGTGTATACCTCTGGACTGCACAAGATAGCTTGGTACTGTCGAACCCAGTACCAACACAAATTAGTCACACCGCACAAACCTCCCACTGTTTGACACAATAAAGGCTGTCCTCCACCACTGATACAAAATTACTGTTGGAAATAACATAGTGATAGTAATATAAAAAAAACAGGATCAAAGTTTTTTTTAACTCATAATTGCTATTAATTATCACCATGGAAAATAATTGGTCAGAATGTGAGTATTTAAACAGAATTTTGGCATGAACATTAGATTCTGAGGAAGTCTCACGATAAGAGATGAAAGTGCACTCAATCTGGTTTATGTGTTGCAAATAAAGATCCTGTTTTTTTATATTACTATCGCTGTGTTATTTCCAACAGTAATTTTGTATCGGTGGTGGAGGACAGCCTTTATTGTACCAAACAGTGGGAGGTTCGTGTGGTGTGACTATACCTCTGGACTGTACAGCGTGTGTCAGAATGTCCACATATATTGGCCAATATCTTTGCTACATTCTACAGAGGCATTATGTGCTAGCAGCGGTACTGTACTACGATGTCCTTAGGATGTCTATTAGTAGCCAATGGTGCACATGTGAAAAGCAGATGTGACCTCCCACACACATACCATGTCTGTGAAGACAATCCCTGTTACAGTAGCAATAGTCTACTAATATACTTGCTATACATACTTGACATCCCCTTGCACTACGAAGTTGGGACTATAGGGGCTGAGATAGGGCTACACTCCATTTTCAGGACATATGGTGCAAATATATGTACATATAATTATCCAGATATCTATATATATAATTACACATATACATCATCATCATCTTTCAGCTGTTCCCATTAGGGGTCACCACAGCGGATCATCTGTTTCCATTTCTTCCTGTCCTCTGCATCTTGTTCTGTCACACCAACCACCTGCATGTCCTCTCTCACCACATTCATAAATCTTATCTTAGGCCTTCCTATTTTCCTGTTACCTGGTAGCTTCATCCTTAGCATCTTTTTCCCAATATACTCAACATCCCTCCTCAGCACATGTCCAAACCAATGTAATCTTGCATCTCTGGCTTTGTCTCCAAACCTTCCAACCTGGGCTGACCCTCTAATATACTTATTCCTAATCCTGTCCACCCTCATCACACCCAGTGCAAATCTTAACATCTTTAACTCTGACACATCCAGCTCTAACTCCTGCCTTTTTGTCAATGCCACTGTCTCCAACCCATATAACATAGCTGGTCTCACTACCCTCTTGTAGACCTTCCCTTTCACTCTTACTGGTACTCGTCTGTCACAAATCACTCCTGACACTCTTCTCCACCCACTCCATCCTGCCTGTACTCTCTTCTTCACCTCTCTTTCGCACTCACCATTACTCTGAACTATTGATCCCAAGTATTTAAACTCATCCACCTTCGCCACCTCTACTCCTTGCATCCTCAGCATTCCTCTATCCTCCATTTCATTTACACACATATATCCTGTCTTAATCATGCTGACCTTCATTCCTCTTCTCTCTAGAGCATATCTCCATCTCTCCAGGGTCTCCTCCACCTGTTACCTACTCTCACTACAGATCACAATGTCATCTGCATACTGGGGATGGACAAGCCAGTGCATTTTTTTGCTCTGGTCCCAAGCCTGGATAAATGGGGAGGGTTGCATCAGGAAGGGCATCTGGTGTAAAACTTTGCCAAATTATTCATGCGGACACCAGTAAATAATTACACATATACATATCGACATATATAGATGGGTATGTATATATACATAGCTATACATATACACACCCAGATATATACCTATACAGAGCAATATAAGTCTACACATATACAGATAGTGATACATATGCACATATACGTATGGATATCTACAGATATATTGACAGTAGTAGGTATATCAGAATATATATGTAGCACTATACAGATGTGTATACAGACATATGTATGAGTATACATGTGTATGTACATGTAGACATATATAGACCTATGCTATGTATACAACCAGTATCTAGTAACCAGTTCAGTTGTTAAGGTGTTAACTGTAGGCATAGTGGGTGTTCCATATTGTGTGCACATTCTACATATGTATCTTACTGTACATATCTCTGCATGTGTATGTGTAGACACATGTATATATATATATATATATATATATATATATATACATATATATATATATATATATATCTGTATCTGCATATGTGTGTCTGTGTATATATATCCTAGGGATGTTGATAGCTTCCACATATTACATTTCCTATGGGAGCCAGACTGTACTGCATGATATGTTACCAATACCTGCCTGACATCATACAGGTGGGATGTAGTACTGTTAACATCTTGTGCCCATGTCATGTCAGGTCCTGGTTATGGGATCTGCAACACCTGGTTGTGTATTGCAGGGCAGACATGTTTGGCTGTGGGGGGTTATGCCTATTCGTACAAGACGCATGTTGTTAAGGGCCTCTCAACCCTACTAACGGTGCATGTGAACATATATGTTTTAGTTAATCTAACATTGCTATCTACAGATGTATGGCCATATATACCTATATAGATATATATATCTGCTTACATATATATAACTATGTCCGTATATACCTACATAGATATATATCTGTGTAAATATATGTAACTTGCTGTGTATATGTAGACATATAGGTGTAGACATATATATATATGTCGATGTAGGCATTTGCATGTATATATGTTCACATATATTTCTAAATATATATATATATATATATATATATATATATATATATATATATATATACATATACATATATAGATATGTTGTATCTGTTTAGATATTAATATATTTACACACACACACATCTAAATGTTAGAATACATTCTCTGTACTGTTGCATGTCTAGGCTGGATGATATGTTTCTGAAAACATCAGCTTTATGTATATCTGGAATGGCTTTGTGGTAAATAACTCTGTCTTGGGTGTGTAGAGTTCTGGGTTTGAGCTTTGCAGAGACTCTTTATTTTTTTCGCTGAGCAGAACATGGGCCATTGGATACAGAGTGATTAAGGCACTTTATAGCAATTGTAAGTGGGTTTGCGTGGAAGTAAGCACTGCTAACTTCCGCTTACAGTGTCTTATACTCAGCTTCTAAATTGCTTAACCTGTGTAGGCATTGCTTACCCCTGGGCAAATAGGCTTAAACCTGCTTACTGCTGCTTAAAATGCTTACTTATGCTTACTCCCACTAATTTCTTAAAAAGAAAATAAAAAGGGGTTGATAGGAAAGTGGTGAAAAATGGGGCACAAAGAGGGAAAGACAGTAGGGAAAATAGCCAGGGATATGCAGGAAGGGTGTAGGGAAGGTCCATAGCTGCCCATTTCTTCTACAGCAACAGCTGTGCATATACATTACATTTAGAGGTAGATTTGGACAATCAACCCCCTGGGAGAGGTGTGAGGTAACAATAATAAGTTGTGATGCCAATTAGACCAAATTACATGTGTACAGTGGACACGTGCAAATGGACAGCTATGTATGGGACGAGATTTTTTGTTGGAACAGATTGCCCTTTTTTTTTCAGGTGAGAGTTGGATGTTGGGGAGGGGTAGCAGGTATATTTGGGGAGGTAGGTTGGGTAGGTTAACAGACAAGACAAACAAGACGCATACAGGGGTGGTAAATGACACATGTCGGGGGTAAACATCTTGATTGGGAGGGTTGTTGGGATATCGGAAGCCCACAAGCCCCCTTGTGGTAACAGTGGGACTGAGGTTCCCACCCATGGGCAGTCACCACTGCAGCTTCACAGCCCCGAAGGTGGCTGTGCTGGGGTCTGAGTCGCAGAGCCAAGCTGACTCACTAATTGTGACATGCGGCCCTCGAGCTGGAGTAACACATCACCAAACTGCTCGTTGATCGCTCTATGCACCCCGACCCCGACCTGACAACTGGTGACAGGTGCCTGTCAACGCCTTCTCCTGGGTGGGACGAGCTCCATCCCCTGAGGCAGTTCCACCCAAAGGTGGTGCAGGACCAATGAACAGGGAGGTCCTGGGTTGGGCCCCAGACATGCTAGTGCTCAGTGCCACGGCCAGATGAGGTGAGACAGGTGGGTCCGCTGGGACCGGCCTTCCCATGCATGCTATAGTGTATAGATTACATCATCATTTGTGGGTTAGTAATAGTCAACACATTCCAAGGTTAGGTATAACAGCATGCATATATATTCCCATTAATCCAGGCACCAGATACGAAACAGTTGCATAGCAAACAGAACACATGCATATATGGGACCACAGTGGTAATAAGAGCAGCATGCAGGAACATTGATGGCACCATGCCACCAATGTTGGAATTATTCAATATAGCACATGCATAGGAACCATGAAAATATTTATCAAACAAATGAACATTATCAGAGTCATTACATACCAGTCGGGGTGGGTATGTTGATTATTGTTGGAGATATGGTGGGGGGGGGGAGTTGTCAATTGACAACTAGTATATTCCTGTTGTCCACATTCCTTTCCTAGTCGGTGCTGTTATCTGTACCTTACAAGCCAGTATGGTCAGCGATATGACTGTCGTCATCATTACACATGAACCAGATTTACCTGCAGTATACACCTCTTACCTGGTATACTTGTGGAGGGAATGTTTGTTAACACTAACTACCTGTTTCTACACATACTCCCGGATTCTTGGGTTGTTGTTTTGCACATAGCTATCTAACTCTTTCTGCACAGACTCTGGCCATGTGTTGATCACATGCTGGTGTGCTGGGACTTATCTAGAATATTGCCCTCTTTCACCTTTAGTGACCTGACACACACATATACATGCTTTCCTACGCAGTTATATTATGTAGCACAGTGTGGGTGACAGTGACCAGTGATACTTTATTATTCAGTGAAACTGCAACACTCACAATTCCCTACAATACCAGAGTGAACAGTACCAGTACAGGTTATAATGGTCTGTATTCCTCAGCACACTGTTCGTATCCAACGTACCTGTGGGAGCAATGTTTGTTAGCACTACCTGACTGTTGCCATACAAAGTTCCGGATTACACATTAGTATTATGCACATGCATCTCACTATGTTACTGTACACACTCTGGTCACAGCTTGACAACATGGGAGTGTAGATAGGACATACTTGAAATATTACTCTCCTAACAGTTTCAGGGGTTTCTACAGTGACAGGTGTGTTCTCATGATGTTTGACAATCACTTGTCTTCCCTGTTTGCTGGCTACACATCTGGGATAATCTCACAGACTTACCAGGGGGATGGGGGACAGGCAGCAGATATGGGCACATATAATGGGCATTCTAGCCTCATCTGTACAGTTGTGGGGTATGAATCTGTATGCAGTCTAATTCCACTCCCAGGATTCAGACCATGGCTGTGTCTGCTACAGTTTAAACACTGTCCATCACAGTTGTGTCTGTTATATAGATATTGCTGCATATCTCCAATTTGCTTTCTGTCTTATTACTCCACTGTGCTTATCCATTCTGACACACATACACCTGCACGTATGGATGTGCATGGACCAAACCATCCAGGCAGTAGGTAAACCACAAAATGAGGTACAGCACAGTAGGTGAAAAACTTGAACCTGTTTATTTAGGTAGCATAAGAGACCACAAAGCAAACCGGTTTCGGCATCAGCCTTCCTCAGTGCATTAAAACAAATACAAGTGCCCAATCCTTAAATACATGACATCATTAGCATTCACAAAAATTATTGGTTGAATATATCATTACGACAATTCATTCAGACCAGGTTTAAACAAACCCCCTAGCCTGATAATCCAACCTGATTCCTTGTTATTTAATATAATGTGCCAACCAACTTTAGAAAACTTAGAACCCTGTATCCTATCAATCACAGAAAATGTAAATCTAGCTGTCTTATGTACCAGGGTGGCTTAAATAGAGCTTTAGTGGCTCTACTGTTCCTGATCTCACTGAGGTGTTCAGAAACTTGAAGCCTCAGTGTTCTAGACGTTTGTCCAACATAAAACGCCGAACAGGAACAGGTAGTCAAATACACAATCCATTCACTGCTACAATTTCCAAACATAAAATTTCATAAACCTTGGGGGTGTTAGAACTGGTAAATGTTTGAGTTTTAAATATGTGGGGACAAGCGGAACAATGTCCACAAGGAACACATCCCTTAACCCTATTGCCAAATATAGTGGACTGTTGAAGTGCGGGGGGAACCTTACATTTATAATGGCTGAGGCATGAACCTAACGTTAGCCCCCTACGAAAAGAAAATGAACAAGTTGAAGACAATATGTCAGTGAGTTTGTCATTGGCCTTTAAGTTATCCCAATGTTGGTTGATAACCCTCTTAAATGTTTGGAAGTTCCTACCAAATATGGTTACCAATTGTATAGGTTGTTGTTCATCCCTGTCAATGTCAGACTTTTTATACTGTAACAGCTCCACTCTAGATTGTTGTCTAACCTGATCCCTAGCCTAACAGATGTTATTGTCTTTATATCCCCTCTGGACAAACTGGTTATGCATATCCTGTTCAAACTTGGCATAAGTCTCCTGCGTAGAGCAAATGCAGCGCATCCTCATAAATTGTGACTTGGGTATATTGCAGATGATGTGGGGGGAGGGGGTGATGACTGCCAGCATGCAATAATGTATTATACTGGGGATATTTTCTAAACACCTCTGTTTGGAGGGTGTGGTCATAATTCCTAGTAACATTCACATCTAAAAAAAGTGATAGAGTCTTTGTTGGAATTTAAAGTAAATTGAATACCCCACTTGTTCTGGTTGAGGTATTCAACAAATTCCAATAGGAAAGGTAAATCCTCCTTCCACACCATCCAGCAATTATCCAAGTAGCACCACCAGTTGTCAATTTCTTGAAGAAATAGATTGTGTGAAACATCATAAATGAGCTGATGTTCAATATAGCCCATGAAGAGATCTGCATAAATGGGGGCAAAAGATGCCACCATGGCCGTACCCTTAACTTGCCAAAAACATTTGCCAAAAAAGTGAAACTCATTTTTTGTCAATACGTGTTTAGTTAAACATACCAAAAATGTATTGAATCCAGGGGGATAAATGTTAGCCTGATCCAACCAAAATTGCAACGCCTCAAGCCCGGCCCAATGTGGAATGCTAGTATATAATGAGGACACATCCAAAGTGCACATTAGCCACTCAGGCTCTAATTGCATGTTCTCAATGATTTGTAAAAAAATTGGTTGTGTCCTAAATTCTAGCATTACTAGGGGCAACAGGGGCTGTAAATATTTTGTCAGATAGGCCGACAGGGGTTCAGTTAATGATCCACATCCAGAGACTATGAGTCTACCTGGGGGATTGGACAAATTCTTATGAATTTTGGGTAAGAGATACAGATATTGAGATTGAGGGTCAGAAACTGTTAAATGGTACACAGTTTTTTTATTAATGATGCCTCCTCCAAAGCCAAATTTAAAAAGTTGTCAGTTTCTTTCTTGAATTGTGATGTCAGATCTAGTGGCATACCCATGTAGAATTGTCCATTCCCCAGCTGTCTCTCCCCCTCCAACAAATATTTGTCCCAATCCATGATTACTATTGCCCCTCCCTTATCAACTGGTAATATAACCAGATCTTGTTGGGCTATCAACTTTTGCACGGCTAGTTGTTCAGACTTGGTAAGATTGTAATTAATATTTGTTATAAGGGATTAGTTATAATGTAAATCTTTTAACACACAATCTTTAAAAATACCCACATTTTTATCCATAGGTAGAACAAAATTACTTCTGTGGAAGTGAAAATCAGTAGATCTTTGAGTATTTTCTGTGTTCCAAAAAAAAACAATCTTAAATTCAATAATCAACAGAAATTCAAAACATCGTTCACCAATGAGTTTTCATAAACAAAAAAGCCATGCACAAAATTAAGTCCTCTATTAAGTAACTTTATTTCACTTTTTGACAGGGCATAACTGGAAATATTGTGTACATTATTTTCCAAACCTAATGGGGTATTATTAGGTCCAACAACTGCTGTAAGTTGTTTATTTGCCCTATGTTTCCTCCCACCCCTGCATCTACCCCCCTAAAGTGTCATTGCTAGGACATCTTTTAGCAATAGGAGATTCAGAATGAGGGGTGAAATCAATGTTGGTGGCTGAAGAAGATTCATCCCCTGAGGTACCACTGGGTCCATTGTAACTCTTTTTTAATATTGAGCGTGGTCTTTTCCTATTTGGCCCAAATTTCTTCCTATCGGAGTACGCAAACCTGACATATTTATGTTGAACCCCAAAGGGTTTACCCCTTTCATAATCCATCACATCTCTGTAAAACTTATGTAACTTTCTGTTTCTAAGTTGTTGTTAAAGGACCATCAGGTCCTTGGCTAGTTGATTGAAATGCTTGGAGAAAAAAGATTCCCCCTCAAACAGTTTGATCTCCTTATAACTAGACTGTACTTCAACACAAAATTTATCAATAGTCCTTTCAGAGTGGGGGATAAGAGTTTCAACAAACATCATTGAGGCTTTATGTTGGGTCTGAGCCCTTTCATCCAATAATGTGCCATCCATCATACTGACCCATGTTGGATCCTGACCCGGAGCCCATATATATATATATATATATATATATATATATATATATATATATATATATATATATATATATATATATATATATATATATAAGGACTTGTTTGCTGCTACCTCATTTTTCTGTACTTCTGTGGTGGCTTGGTGGTTACCTACTGTAACTATGGTGTATAGGGTCCTGGGTTCGAGCCTTGCATAGCTGTTTATTTTTTTAATGGGCAAAACAAGGGCCGTTGGATACAGAGTGATATGAGCAGTTGTAAGTGGGTTTGCATGATGGTAAGCACTGCTAACCTGCTGTTACATCTGCTTACAGAGAGTTAGCTTCAGAATTGCTTAGCCAGTGTAGGCATTGCTTACCACCATGCAAACGGGCTTAAGGCTGCTTACTAGTGTTTAAATATGCTTACTACTGCTTATTTGTGCTTAAACCTGCTTACTAGTGCCTTATTCATTATGACAGTGACACCTCACACGTGCATTTACTGCAGTACTCCAGTTCATGAATATATGTTATTTAGTGGGTTATGCAACAAAAATATTGGTCATAACGTGTTTTGCCATGTAAAATGGAATGTGCTGGAGTGGGACACGAACCAGGACTGCCTGCTCGTAAGGCAAATACTCTGCCCACTACACTATTGCTAAGCTGTTTCATTTTGGTATATCTTCCTTGTTATCCTCTTCGCCATTTAAGCTGCATTAACCATAGCAAAGCGATGGGCACACCTGCACACCTATGGTTAGCTTTAATCAGATTTAAAAAAAAATAAATAAAAGGGCTTCTTCATTTTGTTGATATATGCTGTTGCTATTGTACACAAGTGGGACTGTTGGTGGGGATATGCGATCACCTGTGACCAGTCTCACTCACTGCATACCCCTTTCTGCTGTTCTACATTGTGGGGACATGTTTATTCTGAAAGGTCTGCTCTCAGACATGCCCCCTGCACTCTTACATGCTCCATGTAAGCCTAGGAGCTCGGGCAGTGCATCTCATTAATATGTATGGCGCACTGCCATCCTGCTCCTAAATGGTCACTTCCATGCAGGACTAAGCTAGTCCTGCAGGGAAGATTAGTAAAGCCAGGGAAATGTTAATTGTTTTTACCTTGCTTGTTAGTGTAGATGGTAATAGGACACAAATAAAGCTTCAAAGTGATTAGCAATCCTGCCCCTTATTTAATGCTCAGAGTTATTAGTCAAACACTGAAACAAAGAATAATAACATCTACCAGCAACGTATATCTCAATGATATCTTTTTAGATTAGCTGTTGATGAAAAATGAAGGATAAGTCTAAATTTGACAGTACATAGATATTTGTGATGAGACTGAAGGCATACATGTTCTGATTTTTTTTTCTATCACTGAAACGATAATATGCAAGCAAAAGGCTGAACATTATGTATATCAATTCACAGGCAAACAGATAGATACAAAAGAAAGAAAGGATAATCTTAACAAATTATTCTAACTATTCTATATATCAGCATACTGTACCTTCTTTACTTTAACAAAGTCCTATAAAGTTTTGCCATCTGTATAATATTTTTAAATGTAGTAGAATGTGTTAAATGTATTCACTGCATGGACTAAAAATCCATACATTATTCCATTATTACATAATAGACTGTTGCCTTTAGTATATATATGATACAGATACCCACACTAACTCATAAGATTTGTCTTTGTATTTATTCGTTTTCAAGCGATTAAAAAATCTGAAGCATTTTTGGGACATGTACAAACAACAGAAGGTGACCCTGCATACCAAACAGAATGTCAAGTGAGCATGCAATATCAATGCAGCAAAAATACTACTTATAAACAGCTTACGATCCTGGCATTTGACTGCTTAACTCATTAACACCTATGTGTTGAGGAATATCATACCTCTAGCAGTCTACACATATCTTGCATTCCAAAACATTTTCTGAAAAATAAACTTAAAAAGCATAAGATATGTACATATACATATTTTGTGAATAATAAAATCTATGAAAACTATACAAATAGCTGTTATCAGTAAAAAGTATTCTTTACAGTGATAATAGTGCATTCATAGTCTTTCCATAAATACTATAACATATAATACACTCAAATTCCAAATCATATCTTTTGCAAAAACTTTCAGAAACAATTTGCCATATTTAAGAAACTATACTACCTAGACATATCTTGCTAGAACATTTGGTACTTTTCCATTAATGGGGCAGCAGGCAAAATGTGTGCTTTATGTGAAGTCAGTGCTGCGTATTCTTCTGACCTTTTAATTTTGTGTTCATTGTCACAGGATTATTCATTTTCTCACATCAGTAGTGCTCATTTAATAGTTCTATTCTGCTTGTAAATTTGCCTTGCTTGTCACAGTATTAGTGATTTCTCCTTGCAGGTGAGCAAAAATGGAGACAAACCATGAAGGGGCAGCACAGAAAATGTGTCATTGCTCTCAAGTCAGTTCTGCTTCTTTCTTCCCAGTTTTCATTTTGTTTTCGTTCTGAAAACATTATTGAATGTGTGACATGTCAGTACTGCTTCTTGTTTTCTTGTGTTCTGCTTTTAATTTTGCCTTTCTTATCAGGGTAATACTGACTTCTCCTCACAAATGACTGCTGATTATTTTGTTGTTGGATTCTGCTGTTAATTTTCACTGTCTTCTCGGAGTGTTACTGACTGTTACTGATTTCGTCCAAAGTCAGTGCTGCTTGTACACCCACTTTTACAAACATTGCCTGTTACTTCATAAACAGTGTAAATCACAGAGCTAATATGCTGATATTGTTGAAAAGTAAGGAAGTGCTCCTCTTTTCCAGCATCGGCTGATTTTTAACGGTCAGTGTCTTAACATTTGTAATGCTGTGAGGAATGACTGTCAATCTGCTCACAATGAAAATGGGGAAAAAGCTGCTGAGAAATAGAAACATGG
Source organism: Protopterus annectens (assembly GCF_019279795.1). Classification (NCBI taxonomy): domain Eukaryota; kingdom Metazoa; phylum Chordata; order Ceratodontiformes; family Protopteridae; genus Protopterus; species Protopterus annectens. The sequence goes on from NC_056748.1 coordinate 311,133,504, forward strand.
AGAAAATGTCAATTGCAAAGAGGAACAAAGGGATTCAGAGACAGGAACATTGTTTGAAAATGTGAACATGTAATTAGGATGAAATGTGTAGCAAGTTTTACCTGTACATTTCACTGCAACACTTATGTTTGCAGACAACTGCTGCCCCGTTAACAGAAAAGTACCAAATATTTTTGTTAAAATGCATAAGGTTTCATGTGACAACAAGAAATTTCTCTATGACAGCACGTTTATTGAGATTTTACAGAAATATGAAATCATATTCTTAATTCTACAATTATCAATGTAACTTAACACTATATGTAAAATCTGCAATATGAAGTGCAGCTATCAAAGACAGTTTTATTCAAGAACTTTTAAGATTTCACCTGATGTCTTGCAGCAGTTTCTAAGTCACTTGTTTTTTGAAATATCAGGTACATATGGAAATATTGTTTATTATCATAATTACTAACAAATAGGTAGCAATCTGTCAGGTATAATGGGGTATAAACAGACATTGACAATGAATCTTCTAGTCTCCCACTATGGTATTTTACACCATACCCCCTCAATAACATGTAGGGCTTTCTGCTATGAAAATATGAATAATTGATAAATAAATGGATTAATTCCTCTACCACAGGGCATCCTAGATTTACAATCTTAGTGTTGTTTTGTTAATAACTCTTTGCACTTTCTATTCACTGATAAGTCACTTGATTAAAGGAGTAAGGCCCAAAAATGATCTAGACACCATAAAGAGCTATGAGTGTGAATTATAAGTATACAAAAATGGTGTTACAAGCTTAAGTCAGTTCATTTAAATATTTTCAAGGTGGTTTTATGGTTAATTTTGCTTAATTATTTACAGTGATGCTGGAAGAGAATAAGAGTGTCATTATCAAATGCAAACCCATCTCACTTCTGTTCTGTATTTAACTTCATGTGTTTTTCCCTATCCTTGGTGTAAAGAAAGTGATATAGCTCTTAGGTACTGTTCTTTTTTTTACCTGTATGTTATATCAGCACTTTTTTGTTGACCGAGATAGTCAGGGATAAATCAACTGTGCAATAATCCATTTTCAGTGGAGGTCTGTAGGGAAAAGCTTCACAGGTCAAACTTACAAAGAGAAATGTTTATAAAAAAGTTTGAACTAGACAATAAGGCTCAACAAACAACATGATTTCTAAATGGCAATGAATAAGACATTGAAGATGTAACACACAAAATAATTAAACAATGGCACACAAAATGTTAGCTCATACTGCAAGAAGCTTTTAGCTTGATTTTAGAACTGAGTTTATTGGGATTATACACAACAAGAGGTGACTCAGCTGATTTATTATAAAAGTAGTAAGAAGAGTTTGCTAACAGCATGATGGAACTGATTACTAAGCTGCTTGCACTGCAATCAGCAAATTTGTTATAACTACTTAATTAGATCACACCTTAATCTTTAAATATCAGAGGAAAGTGAATCGTAGTTTTCCTATTAGTTTGGTTAGATGCCTTTTAGTGATGATCTCAGGAGGAAGATGCAATTCTTTTTGCCATGCAACATTTTAAGAAAGCATGGAGAAGAAGCCAATCAACAATAATGATACAGGACAGCTACAGGAGTCTTTCTTTGCTGAGACAATATGCACCTTTACTGCCTTACTTTCAAAAATTCTAACAGATACAGCTGACATAAAACCAGTTACCCTTAACAACTGCAAAGAAACTGAAAAATGGTGCAGCAATGACAGCTTTTTTTTTAGAATCTGTAGTGACACTGCAAGCAAAAGGGTCACCACATTTGTTGATCACCACCCATACACATTAACGCATAATAAATAAAGCATTACAGAAAGAAAATTAAATGGTAAAGTATTAACACTAATAATCTTCATTTGTATGGCTTGTGAGGGGCTTGAGGTTAAAGCTTTTGTGATGGATTAAGAGAAATGTAAATTTAAATACTTCATGTTTCTTAGGCACCAGTTGATAACAGAACAGACGCAAAGACTACTGGAACCAATTAACTGAACATAACATTTTTAAAATGCCTAAATTTGCAGATGAGGAATTAAGTAACAATATGATAAAAGGGATATCTTAGTAGTTAGTGGGCCATCATGTGTATCAAATTTAGGACTTTAGTTATCTCACCAAATTAGTGATAAAGGGATTGAATTAAATCCATTATTTCCAAATTTTTGAGGCTGTCATGCTTTATTATAAATACAAGCCACAGAAAAAAGTCAGTAGGACACAGCCTTTGGAAATAATGTAGTATTTCACTAAAATCAGCTGACCATTCACAGAAGATAAATAGTGAAGGAGAGTTTGTGGCACTGCTACATTCCTATGCCTCATCTCACCTATTGAGCCTTGCCACTGGAGATTGCTTAGGAGATGATGTTAGATACCCATGATATTTACTTGGAAAGACACAGAATACCATATTGATCACTGCTGCAGTAAACTTAGCTATATGGGTTGTATCCTGTCAAGGATTTAACAGTCGGCCAGCTTCCAAAGCTTCAGGGTACCTTCCATGCACCCAAACTGTCAAGCGGCTTGAGGTGAGCTGACTAAAAGACAAGTCTGGTAGCAATGTTCTTCAGAGCTTTACTGCCACTGAACAGTACACTCCTCTAAGGATTTTTGAGGATCAATGGTTGGCTTGTGCATTCCTTACCTGGGCAGATAAATTCCCTTTGGGGGGGGGGGCACTTCCATTTTCTTATTTTTTACTGATGGTTTATTACTTTCCTATTCAGGACAGTTATTTTAAAACTAAGAGTAGTGTGCTTTTATGGATTGTCTTGAGACTGTAACATACTTTTAGATGGAGCCCTTGTTTAAAGGTAGTGTTATCTAACTGATAAACTTTTTTTCTGTGGAGAAATTATGTTTATTTTATGGATGTGGGACTGCCATAGAATTTAAAAGTGATTATTACTGTTGTCCAGATTCAGCAAGCTCTGCACAGAGTGTAGAAATAGTGCAAGAGCTGCTGCACACAATATGGCCAATGAGGGATCCAGGAAAGAGCTCCCAGGATGTGCACGAGTGGTCCTACACTATTCCTGAATGGACACCACTGCTATATACTAATTGCCCCATTTGCAGGTGAAAACCATGCAAATGAGGTGCATTAGCAATCCAGGACCAGGCAGGCATCTGTGCAGGAATAATGTAACCTGCAGAAATGTATTTGGTTACTAACTGAATACATTTCTGCAAATTACAAAATGGAGGCATGACAGCTCCAAAGAAAGCATGTATTCAATGTAGTAGGCATGCCAATGGCCAAGTATATGGCCATTGGCATGAAAAATAGTTGCAAAATTATAAAATATAACTTTTATTTTTTTTTTGCTGATTTCTGATGAAGCATAGGGCAGCGGTGCGCAAACGGGATCGGCCTGAAAATAAGAAATAAAGTTGGAAATAAGCTTTTAAACCCAAATCAGCATTTTTTCATAATAGTGAATGGCATGCATAAGGCAACAATACCAGGGAATAGTGGTTGCTAAGGGGGGAAGGCTGAATGTGAGTGTGGTAACTATGAATTAGCATTCTGTTTTATGCAAATGAGGGGACTGATACTGAATCATAGATTTCCTCTCAGTGTTAGCTTGCACTCAACCGTGTAGGTGCAGCAACACCATTGTATAAGTATAAGAGGTAGATGACCTCATAAGGGGAAGTGTCATGCATGCTGTAAGCTTATTGAAGCTTTGTGGCCCGTGTTTGCCCTTAGCTAAGCACAGCTAAGGAAGGGGGTATGTCTGAGGCTGCCTAGCAGTGTTTACATTGCCTAAATGGTTGTGCATGCCACGCTCCGGGTTTTAAACAAAAAAAAAAAAAACAGGAAATAGCAGCTCTGTTCACATCTGAGCACTGGGTATATATGTCACACCTTGGGGCTTAAACAGGAAGGCAATGGGAAGGGAAAATAGCAGTAGGAAGGCAATCAAGGAGAACTAGCATAGCTGGCAGGTGAAATGTATAAAAATCAGCCAATTACACATGGAACAGCCTAGCACACTACTATAAACTATGCAAACACCTTCCTGTCTGTTTTTTCCCACAAACTCTACACCACTGATGTACACAGATGGGGAAATTTTACCTGACAAAACTAACAAAATGTTAGGGGCTACTGTTGCTCTCATACATCAATATGTGTAAGTGGCTGAGGGTGGTGAGGATGTTAATGCTGATGACCAGTCCACAGTGAGGAGAAGGAGAAGAGTGTACAGACCCAGGGTAACCTACCAGGGGCTACATGAGCTGGAGATAGTGGAGCACTATAGGGTGGACAGAGACATTCTACAGCAAATTGTTGAGGTCTGCCGGCCACACCTCACACACAGAACAAACAGAGGGGAACCCATCTCAGTGGATACCAAGGTATGTGTAGGCTTAAGAGTACTAGCCACCGGTACCTTCCAAAGGGCAACTGGGGATATCATGGGGATCTCACAGGTATCAGCATCCAGGGTACTCCACCAGTTCCTGGATGCCATGTCAGCACATTCCGGTGAACACATATATTTCCTCAACACCCATGTGGCTCTGACCAGCAATATGCATCTCTTCCACCAAATAGCAGAATACCCTGAGGTAGTGGGTGCAACAGACTGCATGCACATACACATCAAAGCACCACCCGGCAAGCAGGGTAAGGTCTACATAAACCGCAAGGGCTTCCCCTCCATCAACTGCCAGGTCATGTGTGATGCCCAGGGCAGTATCTTGCATGTGTGTGCTGGCAGCTCTGGAACTATCATGACTACCTCATCTGGCATATGACACAGCTGTACCAGTCATTTGCCAATGAGGACATCCAATACGGCCACCTAGTGGGGGATGTTGGTTACACACTGGAGCCGTGGCTGATGACACCCATCAGAAATGCACACACACCCGAACAAGAACTCCATAAAGAGGCACACGCACAAACCAGAATCATAATAGAGCGTGTGTTTGGGATGCTCAAATCACGGTTCTGTTCCCTGGACATATTCGGTGGAGCCTTGCAGTACTCTCCAGCTACATGTACACATATGTTCATAGTATTTGCCATGCTACACAATATGATCCTGTGGAAACAGCTGCAGCAGGAACAGCACGGGGCAAGTCCACACAGCCTCCCACCATTGCCATGGCCATCACAGGCACAGAAGGACTCGGAGGAGGAACAACCTGAGCCTACCCATGTAGGCAGAAGGAGGCATGCCCAGTATGCCCAGGCCTTGGCAAAAAGACAACGCATAGCACATACACTGACACGGTAGGGGTCCAGGGAATGACAGCTCTCTCTGACTCACACATACAGTAAAAGGGATGCCAAACATGACACTACCCATGCTTTACAATGTGTAGGGAGTGTACTATGTGCATCCAACTTAGTCAGCTCTCCAGCACCATCCTCAGTACTGGCACAGCCACAAGGTAAGTCACGCTTCATATCAATTGCTGAATGGAGTAATATGTTCTGATAGTTGTATCTATAGTATGAAAGTGAGCATGCAAGGGAATCGGGTGGCTGAATGGGATGGCAGGAGATAGTGGACACCTATATGAGCAGCATGAAATCCCTAAAAAATACTGGTGTCAACAAAGTAGGCTGTACTAGACAAGGTGACAAATCCCACTGCAGTACATTTGGTGGTCCAATTGTGTGTCCATAAGACAAACACATGTATGTCAGTGAGGCACACATACCCACCACCAGCCTCAACCAGCAGGACAGGTGTAAATGACTATAAAGAAAGGTTGGGCTAAGGCCTCCAATTGATGGCAGTGGTTAACAGCCCTCCTCCAGACCTACACAGACAGACTACAACAGGTCTGGCAGTTGTATGTTATTTCTGAAGGGTAAGAAGTCTGAAACTGAAATGTAGGCCAATAAAACCTAAGATCTGTACTCTACAGATATGCCTCCAGTCTGCATGATAGGTCAGAATACAAAATGAAATGGAAGCCAGCAGAGTACCTTAAATACCAGTACAGTCATAGCAAATGTCTAAAGTCATCAGGTGTGCCCCCCCACAATCCTATGTAGAAAGGCAGTAACATGTACATGTGGCTTTAATAACAGTGGAGCACAGATTTCCTGAGCTGGCCCAATCTACAGGATACATTGTTGCATGTGTACAATATGCAGGGTTCTGTGCATTAAGTTGTTGTGTGTTCAATATTGTCTGGAAGTGGTCAGCATGTAGGCATGGAGGGTTGTGTCTCGATGGCCTATGGCCAGTACTGTTGATGACAGGGTCATGTTCCTACAACTGCAGTGCCAACCACAATGCTTCTCAGCAATACCCATGACAGCAGTCATCCATACTGACTGCCCAGACATCAATATCTGTCACCATCTGAAAGATGGACATGCCATAAGTGTGGGCCCAGACATACATACAGTACACAGGTGGCAGTACCCTAGACAGAAGACATAAAATGTAACTGTCAACTGCGCACACCTTTGGAATTGTACATACAGGTTAGCAGCACATTAGTTGTCTGTGTAGTATGGAATACTGATGTAGCCTGGCCAATCACTGGCAGACCACAAAAGACACAGTTATGAAGTAATGAGAGACTGCCTATGTCCCTGCACAAGGCAGCAAAAGGGGAATATCTCATGTATATCTGTGAGTCAACTGCAAGAAGCTTCCATATCACACATGCACTCAGCTCACCCAACCATCAACCATAGGTTTATCACAGGTCATATCCTTGCTGTTTGGAATGAGTACAGTATGATCCCCACTTCTGTATGGGAATACTCACAGAATGCAGCATGCTGAAAAGGTGTCCCATGCAGGTTTATCCCTAGCTGTAAGCAGCACCCTGCCAGCATCCAGACCAATGGATTAATATGGACAGGAACTATTGCAATTAACACCTCACACACTTACCCTGTCACCCCAGGGGAATCCAGTGGCTCGCAGCCTGGGAATGTGGGAGTGACAGAATGCACTGGTCTGCTAAAGATGGTCTGCATCACTACCAAATGGCCTACAGTCCTCTGTCAAAGGCCTGTGTCTCACCCGTACTGCCAATGTATGTTATCTCATGGAGTCCCAAATAATGTCATAACACAGTCCACAGAACACAAATGCAAGGCCATGTTGACAAATCACAATAACATGTCCACCATGTCCTTCTTCATGAACTGTGGACCAACTCCTAAATACCACTGGGATGAAGTGATAACTATAGGGATACTTCTCAGATATCGCTCGTATAATGTTAGGAAGAGGAGAAAATAACAGAGTGGGTGGGGGTGTAGAAGCATGGACATCATGGAGTGTGTGAAGTCTGAAACTCTGATGTGTGCCCATATTACCCCTGCCTGCAAACCTAGTAATGAGTGGCTACAAACCTGCTCGTGAACTACAATCTGAAGTGGAACTGACCAAATATATGAGCCCTGCCTCTGGGCAACCTGGGTGAATCTGTACAGCTGAGAGGTATGGCCACAGCATGATATGGCCATTCTGTTACATTGATATATGTACAAGAAGGGAATCCTCAGCCACCCTAGTACCAAGGTGCTGGACCATTTTCACAGACCCATCAGCAAGTGTTTGCAGCTACCACTCCAGAATGGCATGAGTGTGCAAGAATATGTAGGCTGCAGACCACAATACTGGACACAGCTTCATTCATCTTGTATTTCCCAGAAAATAACTGTGAGCAAATATGTATATTTGTCAGTAGTTGATGGCATAATACATCACAGTGTAAAACAGTATATATGTCTGAATATCTCTTCTAACAACAACCATGTAACACAAGCAGCACAGACACAATAGTTACAGTATCCCACTGTCACCCATTGTAACTCTATATTGTCAACCTACCTACAGATATCCTGCAAAAACAGGTTGCTAGCTGTCGGTGTTGAACACCAAACCCTGAACTGGAGTACAACCTACCTGAAATGGATTCACACATACAATACAAAAGGTCATACTGACCATGCTCCTACACTTAGAGAAATGAAGCCCATGTCTGACAACACAGTGGACTATATTTATCTGTCAGTCACAGATGTCTATGAACACACACCACATTGTACACCATTCATGATTTGCACACACATTTGATAGACATACACACACATATCCAAGGCCAACACACTATAATATGTCAAACATGCACACACAGAGATGAGGGGAAGAGAGAAACAGACAGTGACAGAGAAATTTCCATCATGAGGCCTGCCCCACCCACCATACATCCAATTGGCCCAATTGGCCTATATTACACAATGTGCTGATGTCAGTCACTGTAGACATTACTTTTGGTAGCCCTCAGCCCTATAGTGTCTGTGGTGCTTGTGATAACTGTGTAACATGATAGTTCAAATCAGTATTCATCTAGCATTTGTATACCCAGTCCTGTCAAATGTAAAGTTGTGCGTGACTGAGTGTGTGTGTGTGTGTGTGTGTGTGTGTGTGTGTGTGTGTGTGTGTTTCCAGAGGAATGGTTTATGGCCCATTCACACACACTGTACTTCTCATTGTCCATATTAGCAACCCTGCTGATGTCAGTCACCTTGAAATAATCTTCTGGCCAAATCTCAGTCCTATAGGCTGCGTGGCACTTGCGATACATGTGCAATACTGTAGTGTAGAAAACTAGTTAGATAGGAGTCCTAATCCCAGACATGGTATCTGTGAAACTGTGTGTGTGTTTGTGTGTGGAGATGGATGATTTTGAGGCCATTCACAGTCACTACGCCTCAAATTGCCCTACTTTAGCACGTCTGCTATCAGTATCCTTGAAATAATCCTTTGGACAAACACCAGCCCTATAAGCTCCATGGCACTTGTGATAACTGTGTAATGCTATAGTGTAGCATACTATTTAGGTAGGAGTTCTAATCCCAGATATGGCAACTATAAAACTGTGCGTGTTCATGTGAGACAATATGTGTGTGTATCTCTTCGATGATACCTGAATTTATGGACATTCACACTTACTACTCTCCCCTTACTCCTCCTTTAGCACTGCTGCTAATGTTAGTCACCTTCAAAGATACCTTGGCACAGCTCTCCAGCATATAAGATCCCTGGAGCTTGTGATAACTGTGTAATACTATAGTGCAGCATACTAGTTAAGTAGGAGTTCTAATCTCTGAGATGGCAACTGGGAAACTGTGTGTGTTTGTGTGAGAGAGTGGGTATGTCTTTGATGATACCTGATTTTATGGACATTGACACTTACTACTTTCCCCTTACCTCTCCTTTAGCACTGCTGCTGATGTTAGTCACCTTCAAAGATACATTGGCACAGCTTGCCAACATATAAGCTCCGTGGAACTTGCGATAATTGCCTAATACGATAGTGTAATATACTAGTTAAGTAGGAATTCTAATCCCAGACATGCCAGTTGTGAAACTGTGTGTGTTTGTGCGAGAGACTGTGTGTGTCTTTGATGATACCTGACTGTATGGAGATTGATACTTACTACTCTATCCTTTCCCCTCCTTTAGCAATGTTGCTGATGTTAGTCACCTTCAAAGACATCTTGGCACAGCTTTCCAACATATAAGGTCCATGGCACCTGTGATAACTGCATAGTGCTGTAGTGTAGCCTACTAGTTAGGTAGGAGTTCTAATCCCAGACATGGCAACTATGTGTGATTGTGTGAAAGAGTGCGTGTGTTTTGATGATACCTGATTTCATAGATATTCACACTTACTACTCTCTCCTTACCCCTCATTTAGTTCTGCTGCTGATGTTAGTCACCTTCAAGGATACCTTGACACAGCTCTCCAACATATAAGCTCCATGGTGCTTGTAATAACTTCATAATACTATAGTTTAGCATACTAGTTAAGTAAGAGTTCTAATCCCAGGCATGGCAACTGTTTGTGTAAGAGTGTTTGTCTTTAATAATATCTGATTTTATGGACATTAACACTTACTACTCTCCCCTTACCCCCCCCTTTAGCACTGCTGCTGATGTTAGTCACCTTCAGAGATAGCTTGGCATAGCTCTCCAACATGTAAGCTCCATGGTGCATGCCATAAATGTGGAACAATGTAGTAAACTGCATAGGTATGGGTTTGAATCTCATCTGTGGCAAGTGTTTGTGCGTGTACATATACATGTCTGTACTTCAAATGTTTTGCACCCAGTACACATCTCAGAGTCTGACTTTAGCAGTCCTGTAGATATCATCCACCTTAGAAATACCTGTTGTCAATGCTAAACTATGTAAGGTCAATGGTGCATGTGGCAAATGCGGAATATAATGGTTCATAAAGATTGTTCGATAGAGGTTTGAACCTCACCCCTGGAATATGTAAATGTGTGTGTAGGATGAAATTATTTTTGGGATCTCTCATCCACTATATCACCCAATGCCAGTATTTACAAGGGCTGATGATGTTCCTCACCTTAGAAGTACCTTGGGACAGCATTCATCTTATAAGCTCTCTGATGCATGTGATAAATATGGTACACTGTATTATCAATACATAGATAGGTAAAGGTTTGACCCTCAGTACTGGTAAGTGTGTGTGTGTGTGTGTGTGTGTGTGTGTGTGTGTGTGTGTGTGTGTGTGTGTGTGTGTGTGTGTGTGTGTGTGCGTGCCTGTGTCTGTCATCAGTATCCTCTGAGGAGGTTGCTATGATTGTGTAATAAGATCCATTGTGGTGTAGGTTTTGGTAAATTATTATGTTGAGGACCTAATATATGTTACAATGTCCACCTTACAAGGGCAACAGATGTCAAACACTAGAGAGGTTGGTGTAGACAATCCATAGCCCTACATGTTACATTATGGATTGTTGAACAATATAGGCAACCCTTTATTACTCAGAGAACACTCTCCACCCACGTCTCATACACAAACACTCTTGGCTAGGCAACAATCACTATATTGGTAATTCCCCTGCATATTTCCCCACAGATAGTAACCATGGTGTGATTGCAGTGAACTACATGCCTGTTGACCACAACAGTGCCACTGACATCAGAACGTACTTTGATGTGTTACATCTCCTGGCTGAGAGCATGTTATCCAGCAAGTAAAAGGACATGGCACCCTGTTCCATCCCCTAAGTAGGCAAATAAATGTGTACAGTGGCCCTTTTGCCATGTTCCCCACTGGGCACCTGCAACAACTGTGGACTCTGCAAACGTAACCCACAAAGGGAATACCATGCCTTATACACATGCCCTGTATGGAAAGATGCCACTTACTCCACTGAATACCCGTATCATGATGTCAATGTAGGTGCAAGCACAACCTCAGTTACATAGTCAGGTCTCACCAAATGAGGTCAGGAATGCTACATCAGAGGATAACAATCTGTCCACACAACATGTCCCAGAGACCTCAAGTAAACTTCCATGCATCAAAGAACATGCGTGTGGGACATGTGCACAACTCAGACACTGTCCATGTTATGGAATATAGATCACATACATGGGAAGCAGTGCACATCACTGGACACCCACAATACTAACCCAGATGAGTGGATGGTGAATACAATACCCGCCCCAGGGAATCACTCGAGAGACCACACCCCTGAGCCACACTGGAGACTATTGGCATGTGGCCTGATGCCAAGGTATTCCCTTGGCCTAGCCTTGTAGAGCCTTCAGGCCCATTCACCTACTACACACCTGTAAAGCAATGAACCTATGGATCTCAGTACTGGCAAGTGTGTGAGTGTGTGTGTGGTGTGTGTGTGTGTGTGTGTGTGTGTGTGTGTGTGTGTGTGTGTGTGTGTGTGTGTGTGTGTGTGTGTGTGTGTGTGTGTGTGTGTGTGTGTGTGTGTGTGTGTGTGTGTGTGTGTGTGAGTGTGTGCGGATGAATGATTTTGAGGCCATTCACACTCAGTACACCTCCCATTGCCCTACTTTAGCATGTCTGCTGATGTCAGTCACCTTGAACTAACCCTTTGGCCATGTTTCAGCCCTATATGCTCAGTGGTGCTTGCGATACCTGCCTAATACTGTAGTGTAGCAAACTAGTTAGGTAGAACTGGTAAAACTACTCATGTACCAACTCCTTCGCTCAACGCTTTCTGGAATTCATAAATTCCAATGCTCTAGATCAGCTTATCCACACCCCCACGAAGGGCAACAATATCCTAGACCTAATCATTACCAACAAGAGTGACCGGTGCTCCACACCTGAAGTCAACTCCTTGTTGGTCAGATCCGACCATAAGCTAATCACCCTAGATATCCGCATACCGCCCCCACCCACCATTAAGGTAACCACGGTAAGAAATTTCTCCAAAGTCAACTTCATGCTTCTTAAGACAGAAGTGGTGAACTTCATGACACCCATGCAGATGGACAATACAGTTACAACTGCTGAATCCTACACAAATGCACTCTATAAGCACTTACACGAGTGCATGGATCATGCTATCTCAAACAGAACCAAGACGCTATCCTCCAAAAAAAGGAAGCTAATCTGGTCATTCCCTGCCATAAATAAACTCTACAACAGAAGGAAGAACCTGTTACAAAAGAGAATAAAATCCCATGAGTGGATGAGCTTCCTGGTCAGGCTCAGTAAGAAGCTGAGATCCCTTATAAGATCCTCCAAAGCGAGCTACAAAAACAAAATCACCACTGATTCTAAGGGAAACCACAAAGCATTCTATAGCTATGTCAAAAATCTCAATGGCAACACCCAGATCTGCTCTGAGTTACAATACAATGGCACGAAAATTACAGAACCAACTGATATTGCCAACATCCTGGCAGATAGGCTTGGTACTAACTTTACCCCCCTCTCACCCCCTAAAGGGCCCATATCTATACAGGAAGAATGCAGAGTCCCTGTAATCACATCTATGCAGGTAAAAGCTGCACTCTCTAAAACCAAAAACACAGCATCCATGGGAACGGACAACATCCCAGGCTGCGTTTTACACAAACTTCAGAATGAACAGGCTCCCCACCGAAGCACTGTGTTCAGTCATAGTCTCATGTCAGGCTTTGTGCCCGCTGAATGGCACACAGCAACAGTTATCCCACACCACAAAGGGGGAGCCATCACTGATCCTGGGAACTATCATCCTATTAGCCTGATGAGCGTGGTCTGCAAGGCCATGGAATGTATCATCGTGGAACTCATAAACAAAGACATTGATAACCTCCAAACTCTGGTCCCCACCCAGTTCAGGTTTGTGAAAGGCAGATCATGCCTTCTGAACCTGATCGACTTCTTTGAGGCAGTCACCAAAGCCATAGAGAAGGGTAAGGAGGTTCACATAGCCTATCCTGACTTCGCCAAGGCTTTCTACACCATCCCTCATTCTGGAATTGTAGCTAAACTCACTAAAGTAGGTATAAATCCTTATGTTACAAGATGGGTTGCCAACTGGCTCACTGACAGAACCCACACTGTAAAAGTTGCAGACTCCAAATCTGACTTCAAACCAGTGACAAGTGGAGTACCACAGGGTTCAGTCCTGGGACCTCTCCTGTTTGGTATCTACTTCTCTGAAGTACAGGCTAACACAGAAGGCCTCTAGATAATGAAGTTTGCAGATAACTGCAAACTAGGAGCCATAGTCGAGTCTCCAAATGATGTGGACATCCTACAGAAGGGCCTCACTGAGACAGATGCCTGTTGTCAGAGGCATGGCCTCAAGCTCAATGCCAAAAAGTGCGTTGTCATCCCCTTTGGTAAAAACTCTGTACCCATGAACTACCACATAAACGGCAGTCTACTTAACACCGAATGGGTGATAAGAGACCTTGGGAACCAGGTGGACAGTAGTCTCTCCTTTGATAATCTCATCGCCACAGTAGTCAGGAAATCCTTCTATGTGGCACACATCATCACAAAAGGGTTTTCATCCAGGAAAAAAGAGGTCATTGTTGCCCTCTACTCGGCACTCATTAGACCCATTATAGAATACAATACCCCTTTTGGAATGTACCTCACAAGACATCTGCAGCAGCTGGAAAGGCCACAGAAGTACCTCACAAAGAGAACTACTGACCTCAAACAGATGCCCTACACTGACCTTCTCAAAAAAATCCAGCTTTACTCTGTAGCATATCACGTACACCGAGGAGATCTCTGCCTAACATATAAAGCTTTGTTAAACCCAGAGCTGTTGGACATGCTACACCTAAAGAAATCCCAATCTGTCCAAGCTACATGGTCTAGGGACCTAAACCTTGTCACCACAATAAACATAACATGCTGTAGGGATAGATTCCTGTCCCAGAGACTTCTTGTACTCTGCAACAAGCTACCTATCAATGTCAAGCAAAGTTCCACATTAACACTATTCAAGAAAAATCTTGATGAGTGGATGGGAAATAGGAAATACACCCCGGGGATCACTTCTGTGGCTCTGCTCAACAGGGGCTCATGAAATTAACTTTCTTGGGTGTCATAAGCCAGGGAATCTTGTTGGCTAGGCTTACTTAGGCCCTTGGGCCAATAGCCTAGTACCTACCTATGAACTTATGAACCTATAAGAAGTTCTAATCCTGGTCATGCCAACAGTGATAATGTGTGTGTTTCTGTGAGAGTGTGTGTGTGTGTGTGTCTTTGTTGACACCTGATGTTGTGGACATTCACACTTACTACACTTCCCTTACCCCACCTATAGCACTGCTGCTGATGTCACTCACCTTCAAAGATACCTTCGGACAACTCTTCAACATGTAAGCTCCGTGGTGCGTGAAATAACTGCGTAACACTGTAATGGCAATATATAGCCAGGTAGGGGTTTTAAACTTAGTACTGGTAATTGTGTGTATGTCATCAGTATTCTGTGTGGGTGTTGGGGTGATTGTGTAATAACAAGATCCACTGCAGTGTGGATTTTGCTATATCATTATATTGAGGACCTATATGTCCCAATGTCCACATTACATGGCCAACAGTTTTCAAACACTGTAGAGGTTGTTGTAGACAATCCACAGCCATAAATGTGTATTGCAATGTGCAATTATTATGTGACAGTATGGATTAGTAAACAATATAGGCAACCATTATAATACCCAGATACTACTCTCCACCCATGGATCATACACAAACGTGCTTGGCTCTTACTCCCTTCCTTTCTTACTTTCTCTCTGTCTCTCTCTCTCCCTCTCTGGTGGATGTGGAAAAGTACATCTGTTTTGCATAGGCAGCAGCTTGACTTTTGTAGGTAATGCTCATGATCAGCTGATGGCCTGTGCATGAATTGGAGTCCTCCACATGCTACTTGCATGTAGAATAGCTGTGGTATCATTCCTATAGCCAATTGCATGGAAACACACTCCTGTAACTAAGCACTTCATGTGGGTGTTGGCCCTTTTCCTTCACTTTGAGCAGGACTTTATGTGGATGTCTGATGAACAGCATCACAGAGGGTAGTTGGAAATATCTCTTACAACATACACTATGAAGACAGGCCAACAAACAGGAGGCATGGGTACATAATGTAAGTATTGTTGTTCTACATTTGAAGTAATGTTGGTTTAGCAGGGTTTGTGTGAATATGGCTGTTCTACATGATTTAAAGTCTGGCATGACAGTGTTATGTGGTTGATGAAACTCTCACCTGTAGAGCTATCTTCAGACTGGCCAGAGTTTTGAGTCATAGATGTGGTATGTTACTCACACATTTCCTATCTTTAGAAATGCAGTAGCATACTCCATGTGTGTTACTGACTTCATATCCCTCAGAAGAGATATGTCACAACAAACCCTGTTACACCAGGAATTTTCTCAGTTTATCACAGCAATATGTCAATATTGGCCCTGTGTTTGTGCCTCTGTAGTAGTTAATGCAGTTGTTCACTACTATTCAGTAAGTGTACCGAATGATATATCTGAATAAGCAACAGACATTTGTACAGCTCCGATGGCCTAGTGGTTACGTGCTGTGACTACAGTCTAGAGGATCATGGGATCAAGACCTACAAAGGCTGTTTAGTTTGTTGCTAGGCAGAATAAGGACTGCTGGAAACCGAGTGCTTAAGGCAGTTTTAAGCAGGTTTGCGTGGGTTTGTGTGATGGTAAGAGGTGCTACCATATGGTTAAACGAAAAGGCACTTACACAGTGTAGGCTTTGCATACCAGTGCACAAATCTGCTTAGCATTTATATTTAAGCAATGCTTATACCTGCTAAGCATAGCTCAGTCCTGGTAACCAGTGATCACATTCCAGTCAGATAAAATTGCATTGTAATGACATCTTTAATAAGTGTATTTATTTCCATTTACATAACATGAATGGGCAGAACATGGGCCATTGGATACCGAGTGAGTAAGGCACTTTAAAGCAGTTGTATGTGGGCTTGCATGGGTTTGCACGGAGGTAAGCACTGCTAACTTCTGGTTACAGTTTCTTATACTAAGTTAGCTTCTAAATTGCTTAACCTGTGTAGGCATTGCTTAACCCCATGCAAACAAGCTTAAACCCATTTACTGCTGCTTAAAAGTGCTTACTTCTGCTTAACCCTGTGATAGTTTCTTTAAAAGAACAGAAAAAAGGGTTGATAGGAAAGTGGTGAAAAAGGGGCACAAAGAGGGAAAGACAGTGGGGAAAATAGCTAGGGATGTGCAGGAGGGTGTAGGGGAAGGTCTGTAGATGCCCATTTCTTCTACAGCAACAGCAGTGCATATACACTGAATGTGGAGGTAGGCTTGGACACTCACACCCCTGAGAGAGGGGTGAGGACAACAATAAGATGTTGTGATGCCAATTAGACCAGATTACATGTGTCCAGTGGACACGTGCATGAAATAGACAGCTATGTATGGGGCAATATATT
Organism: Protopterus annectens; assembly: GCF_019279795.1. Classification (NCBI taxonomy): domain Eukaryota; kingdom Metazoa; phylum Chordata; order Ceratodontiformes; family Protopteridae; genus Protopterus; species Protopterus annectens. The sequence continues at coordinate 311,150,260 of NC_056748.1, forward strand.
TTTTTGGGAACAGAATGCCCTTTTTTTTTCAGGTGAGAGTGGGATGTTGAGGAGGGATAGTAGATATATTTGGGGAGGAAGGGTGGGTAGGTTAAAAGACAAGACAAACAAGATGCATACAGGGGCGGTATATGACACATGTGGGGAGTAGACACCTTGATGGGGAGGAGTGTTATGAAATCAGAAGCCCATGTGCCCCCTAGTGGAAACAGTGGGCCTGAGATCCCCACCCATGGGCAGTCACCACTGCATCTTCACAGCCCCGAAGGTGGCTGTGCTGGTGGTTGATCCAGAGAACCAGGCTGACCCTTTAGTCATGACATGCGGCCCATGAGCTGGCGTAGATCTCCAAACTACTGATTGAGCTCTCTATGCACCGAGACCCAGACCTGGTGACAGGTGACAGGTTCCTGTCTGCGCCCGCTCCCGGGGGGACAAGCCCCATCCCCTGAGGTTGTTCCACCTGAAGGTGGTACAGGACTTATGGATGAGGAGGTCCAGGGTTGGGCCACAGAAGTGGTGGTGCCCAGTGCCACAGCCAGCTGAGGTGGGACAGGTGGTTCTTCTGGTGACCACATTCCCATAAGTGCTATGGTGTTTATGGTGTATCAATATATGTGGGTTAGTAATAGTCAACACATTCCAGGGTTAGTTATAACAGCATGCATAGATATTCCCATAAACCCAGACACCAGATACAGAACAGTTGCATAGCAAATGGAACACATGCATATATGGGACCACAGTGGTAATAATAACAGCATGCAGGTATGTTGATGGCACCATGCCACCAATGTTGGAGTATTTCAACATAGTACATGCATAGAAACAGATTTAAATAATTATCAACCAATAGGGCATATGTCCCAACATAACAGTGGAGTCATCACATACCAGTTGAGGTGGGTATATAGTGTATTGTTGGAGATATGGTGGGCGGGGAGATGTCAATTAACAACTAGTATATTCCTGTAGTTTGCATTAATTTCCTAGTCAATGCTGTTATTTGCACCTTACAAGTGTTACTACACTAACCTATTGCCTTAGTTTGGACAGTGATATCACTGTCATCATCTTTATACATGAACTGGTTTTACCTGTAGTACACACCTCTTCCTGGTATACCTGTGGAGGAAATGTTTGTTAACACTAACTGTTTCTAGACATACTCCCAGATTCCAGGTTGATGTTGTGCATATATCTCTCCATCTCTTTTTGCACAGACTCTGGCCATGTCTTGACCACATGCAGGTGAACCAGCACGTACCTAGAATATTGCCCTCTTCAACCTTTACTGACTTACAACACTCTTATACAGGATTTCCTACAGAGTTATGTAGCACAGTGTGGGTGACAGTGATCAGTGATATGTTATTATTCAAAGCAACTGCAACACTCACAATTCTATACAATACCAGAGTAAACAGTACAAGTACAGGGTATCAAGCTTTTTTTTCGTCAGCACAGTGTTTGTATCTGACATACCTGTGGGAGCAATGTTTGTTAGCACTACCTGAATGTTGCCACACACAGTACCAGATTCCACATTACTATTATGCACATACATCTCACTCTGTTACTGTACACACTCTGGTCATAGCTTGACAATATGGGGGTGTAGATAGGACATACTTGGCTTATTACTCTCATAATAGTTTCAGGAGTTGCTAGAGTGACAGGTTTGTTCTCATAGACATGTGACAATCATTTGTATTTCCTGTTTGCTGCCCAAACATCTGGGAGTATCCCACTGACTTCCCAGGGTGATAGGGTGACAGGCAGCAGATATGGGCCCACATACTGGACATTCTGGACTTATCTGTACATTTGTGGGGTATAGTTTTGTACTCAGCCTACTTCCACTCCCAGGTTTCAGACTATGGCTGTGTCTGCTAAAACTAAAACACTGTCCATCACAGTTGTGTGTGCTATATAGATATTGCTGTATATCTCCTATCTGCTTTCTGTCTTATAATTCTCCTGAGGTTTTACAATCTGACCGTGTATTACAACACTCTTATACAGGATTTCCTAGACAGTTATATTATGTAGTACAGTGTGGGTGACAGTGATGAGTAATACCTTATTATTCAGAGCAACTGCATCATTCACAATACCATACAATACCACAGTAAACAGTACCAGTACAGGGTTTCATTCTTTTATTTCTGGGCACAGTGTTCTTATCTGACAGACCTGTGGGAGCAATATTTGTTAGCACTACTTGAATGTTGCCACACACAGTACCAGATTCCACATAACTATTGTGCACATACATCTCACTCTGTTACTGTACACACTCTGTTCACAGCTTGACAACATGGGGGTGTAAATTGGACATATGTGGCTTATTACTCTTATAAGATTTTGGGGAGTTGCTAGTGTGCCAGCTTTGTTCTCATACATGTGTGACAATCATTTGTATTTCCTCTTTGCTGCCTATATGTCTGAGATAATCTCACTGATTTCTCAGGGGGACAGGGTGACAGGCAGCTATTATGGGCCAATTTACTGGACATTCTGGACATATATGTATAATTGTGGGGTATGATTCTGTATGCAGACTACTACCACTCCCAGGATTCAAACCATGGCTGTGTGTGCTAAAAATACAACAGTTCATGTCTCAGTTGCATGTGCTATTTGGATTTTGTTGTCTGCCTTTTTTTCTCTTTTCTGTTTATGTGTCTCTCAGTTGTACTAAGTGAACTCTGGGGATTACACCAGTCATATACAGACATTCCTGCACATTCTATTTCTGTTGCACAATGTGGGTAACAGTGCTTACTACAACAGTACTATTAAGTGATTGCAAATCTACATTACCATATGATACCAGAATATACACATGCAGTCCAACAGTTAGACCTTTGTTGTTAGGCCATTATGCTTTTATTTACATACAAACTATATGAGACTCTTCCTGCCATAGTCTCTAGTGTATGCAGTACTTACCTTAAACAATGCAGGTTTTATACTAGCAATTAATTTACTATTACTTTTAGATTTATTTCCTATGACAGTACATGCAAGAGTATTACTAACCTGCCTCATGTTGCAACCTCTCCAGGCGACAGCCATGGGCCTCCTCATTCACAGCCTACTCACTTGCAGCTGTGAAGGACATAAGAGGAATATTTAGCCACACCTATCCATAATATACATGAGCTGGAAATTATTAAACAGGTAGTGGAGTGATACTTACATACAGCTGGAAACTCCCCGTCGTCCTAGCCTCTTGGACCCACTGATCCAAGAGATCCCCCTTTTGCTGCTTCAGGTTGGCATAGTGATGCCTGACTTGCTCACCAGTTCGGATTATGCCAGTTCCACTGCTGAGGTCATGAGAGAGATCGTCCCAGACTTCTGCCTTATATTGGGAACCCTGGTACTGGCCCTGCAGCAGTCTCTGCTCATGGTCTTTGTCTAGGAGTCCTGCCATGACTCTGGACACCTGGATGACCCAGTGCTGTGCCCAGAAGCACACTCTCTCTCCCCTTTCTGCCATGTTGCCTGCAAGGGGAAGTTACAACCAGTTGTGAGATCTATTTCCTTCTGTTGGGTTTAAGTAGGGCCGATTTCCCTCAGTTTGCTGTGATTGGCTGGTTTTGAAAAGCCTAAGCTATGGGCAAACCTGCTTACCTAAGGCTGGCATTGTTTAAAGGGGTATACCACTGGGCACATTGAGTTAGCTGGCCTACACATTGCTTACATCTCTTAAGATGGCCTGTGCAATGTTTAGCGTTGCTTAAAATTGACTTTGATTTATATTTGCTTTTTTGGCATTGATTTATTATTAATTACAACTTATATATATGTCTTGTATCCATGATTCTTGTGTATGTACACTGCATGGGGTCCTTGTGTTTTGTAGGGGACTTCAACACTCTATTACATTTACACTTCACATCTGGCCTTACTTCAGTACTCCATTTCACATATTTATGTTATGTAGTAGGTTATAGAACATATGACTGTATACTGATTCCTTTCACATGTTCAGTATGATTTTACTATAATGAGGGTTTGTTTGGTGATACGTCACTCTTATGTACTGCTGTGATGGCTTGGTGGTTAACTACTATGTCTATAGTGTATAGGGTCCTGGGTTCAAGTCCTGCAAGGATGTTCATTTTGTTACTGGGCAGAACAGTGGCTATTGGATACAGAGTGATTAAGGCACTTTTAAGAACTTGTAAATGGGTTTGCATGGGTTTGTGCAAGGGTAAGCACTGGTAACCTCCGGTTAAATATGCTTACAGACAGTTAGCTTCAATATTGCTTAACCATTATGCACATTTCTTACCCCCATGCAAACGGACATATACCCGCTTACTAGTGCTTACATATGCTTACTCCCACTTACTACTGCTTAATGCTGCTTACACTTGCTTACTAGTGCTTACTCCCACTTACCACTGCGCTAATTTAGACAGTAATGTCTAATGGTTCTTGGGAAGGTGGGGGATTTGGAAGCTGTATGGAGTTATCATTCATTACACATTTTACCTTCAATTTGTATCCATGATTTTTGCGTGCATATACTGTATGGGGCACATGTGATTATCTGTGGACTTTGCAACATTATGACATTGACACCTCACATCTGCATTTAATGCAGTACCCCAGTTCACAAATATATGTTATTTAGTAGGTTATGCAACTAAAATATTGGTCATAATGTGATTTGACATGGAAAATGGAACGTGTTGTAGTGGGACTTGAACCATGAATGCCTGCTCATAAGGCAAATACTTTGCCCACTACACTATTGCTGTACTGCTTCCTTTGCATATATCTTCTTTGTTACCTTCTTCTGCCATTTAAGCTTCATTAACCATAGCTAAGCGATGGGCAAACCTGTGTAACTATGGTTAGATTTAATTGGATTCATAAATAAAAATGGTATCTTTATTTTGTTTGTATTTACTATTGCTGTTGTACATGTTGGGGATGTTGCTGGGGATATGTGAACACCTATGAGTGGTCTTGCTCATTCTTTTGGCCTTTCTGCTGTTCTTCATTGTGGGGGCGTGTATATACTGAGAGCTCTGCTCTCAGACACTCCGCCTGCACTCTTACATGCTTCGTGTAACATTTGGAGCTCAGGCAGCATGCCTTCATTACTATGCATGGCACGCTGCCATCCTGCTCCTAAACAACCACTTCCTTGCAGGACTAAGCTAGTCCTGCATGGAAGATTAGTAAATCCGGAGGATTGTCTCTTCCAAGAATAAGGTTCCTGGCTCTGACAAGTTGCACAACAAATTTTACATATCAGTTTGTAAAGATTTTTTCCCATATTGACTCAATTATACCAGTTTCTGACTACTGTTGGGTATGTACCAGAAAAGCTATTTTCAATGGAGAAAAACATTCTTATACTGAATCCAAATAGGGATCCATTGGCTAAGGATGGTTATCAGCTATTTCATTGCTTTGTACAGATTACATACCTATTGTCCCAAATTGTTTACAATGTTTTCCTCTACATTTGTCATATTTCACTGAGCTGTTTCTATTTAGATTCATCTAAGATAAGGGCATGTCGTCTGCTACTCAATTAATACAATCCATGATGTTTTATTTCAAGGTGTATTCCTTTATGTTTCCTAAAGTCGAGGGCATTTTTTCCATTAATGGAGGCAAAATATTTGACATAATTAAAATACCATATCTTTTTTGTCATGGATAAACCAAAAACAGACCTTTGGATAAGGATGGTTATCAGGAATTCATTGCTTTGTACAGATTACCCATTAAAATCATAGAAATGTAACTGTCAATCTTTCCACAATATTTTTCATTTCTCTGAAATAATTATGTGATGTAGTCAAGTGCATTCGATACTAAGTGATAAAAATGTATTGAGTATAGGGTTTTTAAAAATGCAATACACTCAACACAGTTTATGTACGTTATTGGCATAATGTTTAAGGTGTTAACCTTACAGACAAGAGGTACTAGGTTTAATTCTGACCAAGGGGGAAATCACTAAGCTTAAAATGCTCCACAAGAGCAATTAGCTGCGAATTGTAGGCGCACTATAGCTACAAGACAATTTTAGGTGGAGGGATTGCCATAATAGTTAATGTCTTTACCTTACAGATACAAGATACCGGGTTTGATTCTGTCCTCTCTTTGTTGGCTAAGCTTGTAACACTCTGCAGACTGTTAACATAATATTTACCTATGAACCAAATAAATGAAATTGTTAACATTTCTTATGGTTAGAAGTACTTCTCATCCATACTCTCACAATTCTTTTCAGATATGCCATGATATATATAAAAATATATTGAGTATAGGGTTTTTAAAAAATGCAATACACTCAGCACAGTTTATGTACGTTATTGGCATAATGTTTAAGGTGTAAACCTTACAGACAAGAGGTACTAGGCTTAATTCTGACCAAGGGGGAAATCACTAAGCTTAAAATGCTCCACAAGAGCAATTAGTTGCGAATCTTAGGAGCACTATAGAACAAACTCTCTAACCTTCTACCTAACACCCTTGGAGTACCACAAGGCTCTATACTAGGGCCCTTGCTGTTCTCCATCTTCATTAACGACCTTTATACTGTCATTCCAAAAGTCAGCTGTATCCAATATGCTGATGACTCTACTCTGATTTGCTCAGCCACATCTCCAATAGAGTTATGGTCAGCTACCCAGACCACCCTTAATACAATAGAAAACTGGCTTTCTGAACGTCATCTGATCCTAAATACCAAAAAACTAAAATGCTGTTATTTTCACCAACACGTAGGTCTACCACTTTCACCTTTACCATAAATTCAAATGATGGCACAATAATCTCCCCTGACCCCTCTACAAAACTATTAGGTGTCATCATAGACAATAATCTAAAATTCGACCTACATGTTAACCAAACTATCAAAACCATCAATAAAAAATGGGTCACTTTAAAGAATAAAAGCCTTCCTAACCCCTCCAGCTAAAATTGCCATAGCTCGCTCTCACCTTCTTTCAACCCTTCTGTATGCATCCCCTCTACTCTCGAATTTAAACAAGACTGTCCTTAACAAACTCTCAATTTGCTACAACCACATTGCCAGGTTTGCCACTGGGCTGCCTTTTAGGACACATCATTGCATCAATCTAAATCAGCTTGGGTGGCTTGAACTACCCAGCCTAATCTAGTATAACCAACTGATTATGGCCTATAAAATCCTCTATAATCTGAACAATACTCCTGCACTTAAAAATATTATCACCCCCTATAACAATCCTAGACTGCTTCGATCCTCTAACAAACTACTAATTCAGACTAGCAAAATTAATAACACAGCCAGTAACTCTCTCTTTGCAAACTCTGTAAGTAGATCCTGGAACTCTCTTCCAGCTGATATTACCATACTTTCCACCTTAGGTCAATTTAAAACTAGACTCAAACAACATTTGTCTCTTAACTGGCTATGTCAATGTATCAAGCCTGGCTAACTCTCTCTAGAATGTGCAAAAATCTGTTAACCAGTTTACTGTGTAATTTAATTTAATCCTGACTTGCGCTCAGGATTAACCTGTGGAACTTGTTTAACTTGCTTACTTATGTAATCTCAGTAGTCTGTTTGTAATATGTAATGCTGGTATTATGTAATGCTGTATCTGCTTTCCCTTGGAGCTTTTCTCCCCGGGCCTCCGCTGAAAATGGACATGCATCCAGTATGACTATCCCGGTCAACAAATATAAAATAAAAATAAATAAATACATAAATAAAATAAAACATACCCCATTAGATAAAAATCATCTAACTAATGGTCTATCCTTACTTCTTTTATTGTTCATGACAAATATGTACAAGTCAGCTGACATACAAAACTGGCACACTGATGCAAATACAAGGTACATTTTCGGATAAATCTGATAGACCTTCTTAACATTTCTACATAAAAACAAAATCCATTAATTTATCAATCACTAAGCTTTCATAAATGAAACACACTATAACAGAGGATGTAGATTTAATTTTTACTATACAAATGCTGATATGTCTCTTAATAAGCCTAATACACCCAGCACATCATTAAGTCATGGTCATAGTATTACTATTACCTTCTCACTTAATATGTTTTCTATCAGCAAATAAAATTTTCAAAACGTAATCCCACCTTTTTTGGAACAGACAGCTCCCCCAAAGAATATCTCAAAATACTTTGCATACACAATATCTACACTTATAAATCATGGTGTTCAAGAAGTTATAGTCCCAGAACTCTGGAGACAATATAATCTGATATGCAGATTAGTCAACATTAATATGTTTTGCATCTTCAGTCAAATGCCTCCAAGATGACCTACATCATTCCCTTACTAAAACTGAATGCTGACTAGAGCAGTGTCAACTATGCCAAAATATAAAGAAAACTAAATTTATGGTATTTTTACCTCCAACTCAGTCATCAAAGTACTGCATTTTAAAAATGTCATTAAACAATAATACTAGAACTGACCAAGTTCAATACACAAAACTAATGGGTAGAAGAACTGACAATAGATTAAAATTTGATCAGATTTTTCAATAATCAGTTAAAAACAGCCTTAAAATATGGCTTCTTTATAAAGTCAAACCATTTTCTATGAGAGCTTGTAAAGTCTAAAGTCTATCTCAAGAACCATCACACAGTTCCCATTATGATTCTTCACTCCCCCACCCTAAAACTTCACTTCCCTTCCCTAAACCCAAGTCCCCAATCACTCCCTAAACTTAATATTCCAAACTCCTTCCCAGACTCTAAAGTCCCAACCACTCCCTTATCCTAAATCTTTCTATCTCCTAAAACTAAATTCATAATTGCTCGCTACCTTCAAACTTCTATTGAGCTCCCTAAAGCTCTTTAAATCTAGAACTCCCTTCCTGCTCCTTAACAAAAAAATTTCCCTCCTTCTCAGTCATAACCACCCTATCCTGCTCCCTAAGCCTAATCCACCCAACTCCATCTTCACAGATGCTTGTCTGAACTCTTATACTTGTTTGAGTTTATGGCTACTTTCCAAAACTCATATTCGAGTTTTAGCACAATAATCAGTCTACACAAGCTTTAAGGTGCTTGATTCCCTGGATTTGAAGCAATCACTTTTGAGTTCTTGGGATTTTGGTGCCTGAAGTAAACTAAATCAAAACTCTGACTGTCTATATGGGTGTATATTAGTTAGTCAAAGTCACTCTTCAGCGAACATATATTCAGCAAAAATCACTTCAGCAATTTGCTGAATATTCCCAGGGCAAGGAAATACTTGCCCCACAGCACAATTCTACCTTATTCCCCACTGTAGTGTGACCCTGGAGTTGATATATATATAGTTGGGGGTGGGGGTGCAGCCCCCCCACATCTGGGGTGGGAGGTGAAGCCCCCCAGCTGGGTGGGTTAGATTTAGCTAGATTTGGGTCCATTGTGCTTTGGGACAAGTATATCTTTTGCCCTGGGAGTATTCAGTGAATAGCAGAAGTGATTGTGGAGGTGAATGTGTGTTTGCTGAAGAGTGACTTCAGCGAACTTATATAGACCCACCTATATTATGCATATATTGCCTAAGCTATCGACCTCCCTCCTATAAAACATGAGAAATGTTTCAGTTAATCTATTATTTAAAATCTCATTGAATACGCGCTTGTCAACCAAATGGTCCTGGATCTGTAATATTCCCATTACTAAGCCTTCCTTATCATTCTAAGCATTCTCTATCTTTATTTTAAACCCCAAATGAAATCATAGCTAACAACAAAACAGTCCTGACCTTTTACTGGCATTATTACTAAGTCCTCTCCTTATGCAGCCAGATCAAGTATCATAAAATCCTCTGATGTGGTCTCCTGTTTATTTGTTCAACTGAATAACTGTTAGGATAAAATACACGCATAGCACATCTGTTGTATGTGTACTAAACTTTCAATGTGACATTATTCATAAACTGTAAAATAATGCGGAATATTGTTTTGATAAATGTGGCCTGAGCATACTGTGAATATAGTATATTGTATGCAGCCATATTTTAAGACTGTTTTAAACTATATATATATATATATATATATATATATATATATATATATATATATATATATATATATATATATATAGATGTCAGTCATGCGTACAATATTTTATGGTTCGTGCTAATTGAATGCATGAATGTAGGTAATGTAGAGCTTTTCTCCACAGACCTCCACAGAAAATGGATTTTGCCTAGTTAGACTTTCCTGGTAATCAAAGGCAAATAAATAATAAATCTACAGTCAAATCAGTCCTCTTGCTATGAACTCGCAGTAGTCACTACCAGTCATACATGTACATCATGATTATAGAAAACCATCTGACTAAACTTAATGATAATCTAGTTTTATATTAAAGTTACTCATGCAGCTGTAAATTTCAAATCCCCAGTATGTATTGCAGTTTGTCTGATTCTTCAAAAAAATGCCAGCTTAGTTGTGCTTTGTTAGAAGAAAAGCAACAGTCTTACTGACTGGAATCCACTTACTTTAATTTATTGGATACTGGTACTGATACAGTACATCAGTATCATTTTCACACAAAAATCCCTTGCACCCAGTTATTGCTGTAGCACAGAAATAGTCACAAATATTTCCAAAGAAGGTGTAGTCTAAACAAGGTTATCATAAGTACCTATACAGTACCACCACCATCAGCAGCAGCTCTTCATCTACAAGAAACCAGAAGAACATCAATGATAATTAGGTAATAAAGTGTCATGTTAATTTCACCACTGTTTTAATTTATGCCATATATATATACTGTATCTATTTATATTCTCTATTTGCCTTCCTGTTTTTCCTCTCTGGATTCATTCATGATGAGATATTTAAAGATATACTAATGTGAAGAAATGAGATATTGTCATCTATGCTAGAATGTTTGGTAGAAGTTTTGTAAACAATTTCATATTAACCTGTGTAATATATGCCAGCATGACTAAATATGGTATTGTAAATACATTCTTGCATGTTGATTAATACTCTGTTTGCACAGGATGTTTAAAGCGCTGAACAGTTCTGTTACATTTCTAACTGTGCATGTTTGTGCAGGAGATTCTAAACGCAGGCCGTGTCAGAGTCAACTGATCTACAGATGATGTCATTGGAATGTTTACAGTTGCTCTATGTTTATTTTCAGGGCCTGATGACAGGGCAAAGCATTCAAAACAGTTGTTTGCTGATTTTCACAAAAAAAAAAGGTGAAATGAAAATAATAACTGGAGCAGTTAAGACAACCAAGTTTGTAAAAGAGCCTATTGAAGACAGTTTAAACAGCTGAGTTCAGTTCAGTTCACTTCAGCTAAGTTCAGTTCGCAGTTCAGTTGAGTAGTAGTAGTGTTCACAGTTGTTTTATTGTACTGAGCAGTGGAATAGTTGATACCCGAAGGACTCACCAACGACTGTAAGCCTGCCTTTGCTCAGTTGTAATACTTAGTTTAGATCAGGGACTGTGTTCTTCAGTCAGATAGGGAAATATAGCTAATTAGTTAGAGTTTTTCTAAATGTTGGATTTCTATCATTCAGTAGTAATTTCTTTTCCTGGTGATTGAATTCTGTTTATTTATTAAAATTTCTGTTTTACATTTTTAATAATTTTGCTCATTATTAAATATTTTTATTATCTTAGATTAATTCCCAGGCCTCTCTGAGAGCCTGACTGCTTTAGGTCATTTGCTACCATTTGTTTTGATATCTAATTCTAATAATTGGACACCCCTTTGAAAGGGTATGTAGACACTCTGATTGGTGGCAGCATTTTACAGTATCATTTGGGGGAGAGATACTGCTGGAAATCTGTGTCAGGCTTTCCCAGAATGTTTGGATGTGTGAGAGTCAGAAAGTGTGAGTGTATCAGAGGGTCTTAAACTGGGACACATTGCTCTGGAGTATGTAACAAGACGTTACATTAGGGATAGACAAAAGCATACAGTCCAGTCCCAGGTTATAGAGAGTATTCTTGTTGTGATCTTAGGGGAAATTGTGAAATATTACTGCTGTTTATGTGATGGTCTCACATTGGAGTCAGTAGGGAGGATTGAAGTTCCTTAGTTACTGACCTAGGATATTAGGGGGTGTCATATATTGGTATCAGTTTGGTGGGATATTAATCAGACATCACATATTGGCAGCAATGTTGAGATTTTTAATTGGACTTCAGCAGCCTGTGCATAATTGTCATTAAGGTCTGCGCTCTTGACAGCCACAAGGTAAACATACAGAATTTCAGTCCACTACAGTTTTATTTATTTTTAGTTAGTTAGTCAGGGACAGCAGGCAAATATGTCAGCAGAAGACTACAGTAAGTTGACAAAAAAACAGTTGGCCAATGAGTGTGAAGCCAGAGGGCTGGTGCATGCTAACCTGACTGAGGAAGCAATGATTTCAGCCTTAGTTGCAGCTTCAGCTCAGATCAACCATTTGGAGGATATCCAGTTTGGTATTGGGGATGTGCTGCCTGCCAGGACAGGACAGTCCACATTTTCTTCAGAGGACCTGAAAATCTGTCGGAAGTTAAAGAGACTGTGTCTGGAGGCCAAATGACTGACAGTTGAAGAATGTGGGAAGCAGTGCCGATATCAACTGGAAAGTGAGGAAAAACAGCGTCAATATGAACTGGAGGTCAAACATTGAAGTTGAAGAAAATGAGAGACAGCACTGGCATGAAGTTGAGCTTTTTACCCTTCGAGAGGATCATGGAGGTAATGGGGAAGGGAGCAACCAGATCCCAGAAGCTGTAAAGGTCAATAAACTTTTTCCTCAATACAGGGATGAGGATGACTTTGATAATTTTATTAATATATTTGAGAGGGTATGTAGACAGTATGATGTTGACCATGAATTCTGGGCTCAGCTCCTGACTCCCTTACTCCATGACAAAGCTGTTCAGGCCAGGCCAAATTTGTCTCATGTAGATTGTTTGAATATGATAAAGTAAAAAAAAAATTGTCTTCTTGATTGTTTCAAACTAACACCTGCAGCTTATAGAAAAACTTTTCATGAACATAGACACAAGGTAGATGAAAGTGTACATGATTATACTGCTGATTTAAGTATCTACTTTCATAGATGGGTGAGTGGTTATCGGGTCACCACTTTTGAGAGACTGGCAGTCCTTTGGGCAGGGGAACAAGCCCTCAGTACTTTGCCTTGATGAAATGAGAATCTGGTTTGCAGGCTGAGAGTGTAACTCTTTGGAGAAGTTGGGGAGAAAAGGGAATTTCTACTTAGCAAGCAGAGCACCAGTGCTGAAGAAAGGGATACCAAATGCAACACGGGGGCAGTCTAAACTGCTTCAACAGAGTACACCAGTAACAGGGAAACTACTATTCCAAGTACACAGTTAGGCATTAGATGTTTCAAATGCAATCAGAGGGGCTACATAGCAGCCAAATGTCCATTGAGGCAAGATAAGAAACAAAAAGTGAGGATGCCAGCAAGTGGGGATGACAAACTGCCAGTATTAAGTTTTTTTGGAAACAACAGGGGTGCCAAACTATCACCAAAATTTATATCCAATCTTAGTAGATGGTAAACAGGTAACTGCTAAGAGGGACACAGTTTCTGATATAAATATTATAAGGCCTGCAGTGGTTAGAGAAGAGAAGTACTTGTTTGTACAGTCCACTCCAGTCAGAGCTTTGGGAGCGACCCCATTCCAAATACCTTTGGCTAGGGTTCATCTTGACTGGGAAGGTGGAAGTGGAAGCAAGCAGGTACATGTGTTTGAGGTTATTCCTGCAGCTGTCCTGACAGGGAATGACTTTGATGATGCAGTACCTTGTGTGTATGTAGTGACATGCAGTCAGGCTTGGAGAAAGGCATGCATGTCCAGTAAAAAAAAAAAAAAAAACACAGAAAGCAAAAAAACACCAACTGCAGAAGCATACACTCCAATCCAATTCACAGAAAGGCTTGCTAGCCAAGGCACTGGAGTATTAAACAATTTTGTATTTTATGCTTCTGAAGTTGGTGTTTTTCATTTTCTCTGTGTTTTTTTTTTTTTTATTCTGTTGTTCAATGCATGTCCAGTAGCCTGGGGGAGACCCAGGCAGATCTCATGCCTGAAACTGGGATTGATGTGGTGGCAGTTTCAGAGAAGGAGCTATCCTGTAGCTGTAGGTCTGAAACTGAGCCACAGCTCCCAGTAGGTGCTGATGTTCCATTGGACATGGTGAATGCAAGGACAGAGGTGAGTTTTAGTACCCAGATTGACAGTGGAGCACAGCTGTTGGAAGTTACTAGGCTTCATGTGGCAGAGGAGCTAGGGAGGGTCACAAACATAGAGATGAGACAGGAGCAACTTACAGACCCTACATTACAAAGCTTGATGGAGGTGGCTTAGGAGGCACCTGAGGCTCAAGGAAGAGGGGAGTCTGTATAAAGGAACAAAGGTTTGTTGTATAGACAGTGGACTCAAGAAGGTGGGCTCAAACCTGAGGTTATACACCAGTTGGTAGTGCCTAGAGCTTACCATCTGCCACTTTTAGCCATAGCACATAACATCCCTTTTTCAGGTTATATGAGTATAAAACATACTAAGAGACGTATTATGCAGATTTTTTTATTGGCCTGGGATTAAAGTGTATCCCTGACATGAATATTGTTGATCCTTCTACTCTCACAAGTGCAAAATGCTATTCACCTCCTGCACCCCTTCAATCATTCCTCCACCTAAAATATTGCAAATGAAACCTCACCAACTGCTTGTAAAACCATCTTTTGATTCTGTTTCCTTAGTACACTATAAAGTCATCTAATGTTTAAAATGTCAGTGTACTTCTTGTATTATATGCATTTTCTACTCCCATAAATACAGCTGATGTACTGAAGAATTATTTGTTTGAATTTATGATTTTTCTCATTTCTCTTCATATGTTTGAATATTCTGATGTTGATTATTCCACATCCCTAGTGCACATATTAATAAAAACTGCTAATTTGGCATACAGACTTTCAATTAGACTTTGTGCATTGTGAGACTGAGTAGAAGTACTTTGGGGAAGAGAATAGATCACTTCAAGATCTGGACAGTGTAGTCTGATCCTATTATGTTATAGTGTAAGTATCTTTATAAAGGGCACTGTGTTATGGAAACATTGCTATCAAGGTATGAATTTCAAATGCAGACTCATTATTTTGATTACAGCTTCACAGCAATATATGCATTCACCTTACTCCATTATACTTGCAGAGGCATGAAACAATACACACATGGCTCACTTAAACTACTAAGCAAATTAATTTAACATTCATAGATCATCTTCATATACAGAGTCCACGGTAAGAAGATTTTATTCTTCTTTTTGACGATTATTTTTCTGAATTTATGCATCACAATTTCACCTCACTTTGGATTAATCAGTAAATGGACTTGTCATCAGTGCAATACTTTAATTGTTGTGTAATCAGTAGTTCCTGTTAGATTTCAGAATTTTCTGAATCCGTCTTCACCTTCTATTTTCTAAAATCTTAAGACCTTAGGAAATATACAAATTTCATGTTTAAATAGTGCCATGCTATCGTGCAATAATATGCATGTGTGTGTGTGTGTGTGTGTGTGTGTGTGTGTGTGTGTGTGTGTGTGTGTGTGTGTGTGTGTGCATATCACACACATACACACACACACTCACACACACTCCACTAGATACATCATTGAGCTAGTCTGCCCACTAAATTCCGAAGAACACAGTTAAAACTATTTAAAAGAATCTGTGACCAAGGAAAACACATTTTACAATTTACCAGCTAGTTTGTTTTTCATATCTTGTTCCTCTGACCTACCAAAGAATTTATAATAAACACTACTTGAAATGGTGCTGTATTTAAGGCTAAATAGAGTACTGTAGCTCTGTGACCCTTACTCAGAATCTGTGTAAATAAGCTATACAACTCAGGTCAGAATAGCTTAGAATGATATGACCTGTATATATCTCTATTGATTTCTTTCATACTTTAGAATTGTGTTGTTTTCGTTTTGTTGTCTTACCAAGTAATACCATTGACTAATATCACATATGTATGCATGCAGTGCATTCACACAGGGATGTAAGAATCGTATGCATGTGTTGCCTACTCCCAACACACACACACACACACACACACACACACACACACACACACACACACACACACACACACACACACACACACACACACACATGATCAAGCTGAAATAGAGGCGAGACAATAAAATATTTTCCTGAGGTATGTATGTGTTATTAAAATAAAATGTAAATGATTACATAGGCTATTTAGTTCATAAACATTTGAGTATGTATTCAGTTTATGTATAGCTACATTTTCATATATGCTTTTCTTGGCAGATCCAAATTTACAAATTACAGAATTATGAACTTTAATCATCACATCTGTGGTGGTGAGAAAGGTCTGCAGCCCACAGCATTATAAAATAACACTTTTTGTCATATCTATAGCTTCAAAGAAATTGGAAAAAGTCTGTATTGATGAAAAATAAATTAATGCATTCTACTACCTAAACCTGCTTATTTGAAAGCTTTAAATAATGCAAAAAAAGATTTATTAAAAAAAATGCATTCATTCGTGTTACACCTGACATACATTATTTAAATTTTATCCAGTGACACTTTAAGACAGATTGTTGCATGTAGCTAATTATCAGAGAAAATTGTGTGTGTACTTGTATGTGCTCATTTAATTTATTTTTACACTTTAAACATGACTTACTGCAACAATAGTGTTGATAAATAATTAAACTGCTTCCTTAAATCCTTTTATGAGGTATGCATTAAGTTATGCAAATTATGTGAAAGACTTTCTGTGAATGAAACAATCTTTTCAAGTAGAAGTCGATCTTTTTCATTATGAAATAAGATTAGTACATGAACATCATTCTTCCCATATATTTGCATTTTGAATGGAGAAATGTGCAAATATATAGGTTAGATGGGAATCTGTATATATATATATATATATATATATATATATATATATATATATATATATATATATATACATATATATATATATATATATATATATATATATATATATATATATATATATATATATATATATGCACACACACACACACACACACACACACAAATAAATATATCAGATATTTTTATATTTCTGAGTAATTCAAAGAACAGAAAGAGACATTGTTAGGAAAAGGGAAGGTGTAGAGAAAGGAATGGAAAACTTGGAGTACAGAAGGGGAAAGGGGTCACAGTCAAGCAAAATGTAACCCAGACAACAATAAGCTAGCACAGTTTAAGATGCAGAGTGCTAGAATAATAGAAGAAAGAAACTCTTTATACTGCCTGATAGGGCTAGAACCTCACAAAATGAAAACAGTATTAAAATCTTTCTAGGAAACTGGTAGCATGTTTAAAGACCAGAAAAGCATCACACAAATTAAAACAAGCAATAGTAGCAAAGTGCCCCAAAACAATGCTGACTGTGAAAGAGGTTATAATATGTGGGAGAAGAAGCCGAAACAACCATGCAATGACTGATGATGATAATGATGATGATAGGCTTTCACAACACACTCCCACCCATCAATACACAATCACCCTCCACTCACAGTAACTCACACACACACACACACACACACACACACACACACACACACACACACACACACACACACACATGCACACACATGCACACACACACACACACACACACACACACACACACACACACACACACACACACACACACACACACACACACACACACACACCCTGTCTCTACTTTGGTCTGGAATATTGCATTTGATGGAACACCAGTATCTTTAACAATAGTGTTTGAACCACCACCATTAATCTTTGTTTGTATTAAATATCTTTGCAGTCCCTGCCAGAGTATGAAAAGAAAAATGGAGTCTCCTCCATGTAAACAGCTGACGGTACTTATAAGGCCTATAAAGTTAAGTAGTATTCTAATGGAGTAAAGGCCTTCCCAGTGACACTCAGTACGAAGTGAAGTCAAATGGTCCTACATCTCTCATTGTTTTATATATCACATAATTAGATCACACCTTAAGCCAGTCCCATAAAGGATACAACCCTTAATATCAGCCATTTGGAGCCATAAATGATCATTCCTGACTAAATTTAAAAAAACAAACAAGAAAGAAAGAAAGAAGACCATGTTGGTTTGCTTAAAGGAAAACATTGAAGCACGAAAATGATGGAATGCTTTTTATTCAATCTGCAAAGGTTTTACAATTACTCAAGCATTTAAAATAACAGGCATTTTAAATCAGGAGTTAATGCAAAATTGGTAGGAAAGGCGAATGGCAAGGCAAAGAAAGTAAAACTTGATATGCAGGAGGGAAAAGGGAGTCACAGTCAGATATATCTAAAAAGATCCTAAGGAAGTGGTGGCTTTATATCACCCCTGTGTTTCAGTACCTTGATGTGGTGGACTTATTTAAACTCACAAAGAATAAAACTCAACCGTTTTTCTTCTTTTGATGCAAGATGTTTCTTGGACTACTCCATCATAGCACTGGTGTTAATGGCTGGTGATATACAATCTTTTTTTTTCATTTTTTTTTTATTTAGTTACACTTTGTTAGTTCCACTAGCAAAGGCCCCTCATCAGGAGAGACACAAGGTGGTATTTAAACTGACTAAAGGCACTTGTAATTTTTTTCAAGAACTAGGTGTTGCCAGATGGCTGTTACTAGTGCTTGGGGAATTCCAAGATGGAGGAGGGTGTATACATTTATGCTGTAATAATTTTGGAGAGAGAATTAGGGTAAAATAACATTTTAGTTACAGAGCTGGATAGCAAAGATCTGGATTCCAAGGAACTGCAGAATTTATGAAGGAAGGAAGGACAATCAAATGAAGGAGAGACAGTGAGCTGGAGTGTTGTGATAGACCTAATGTGCAGTTAAAAAGAATACTAACTGTATTTTTCAGAACTTCATAAATTAAGGGATTTGTACTTATTTTTTTCTGAAAATATATCATAAAGTGAATGAAATGCAAGGACAGAGTGATTAGAGATTTGGTTACATTGGATGCATGCTGGAAAATTAGTGAATGGGAAGAGAGGAGCTGTTAGGTGCTGGGGTTAACCAAAGGCTTGCTTTATCATGAGGATGAAAAATATTCAGTATAGGAATGTATGAAAAGATAATCCAGGCAATATGAGGAGCAAGGCCATACTGCTAGAAATTGTAGATAATAAATGTAATAAGTTAGGCCATTTTTATTTTGAATGTCTGGTGATGAAAAAAGAAAGGGTATATAACAAAGAAACTGATAGGGAGGAAGGACAAAAATGTAGAAAACAATATCCAGGAAGATAGTGAAATAATTGCTGCATGTGAGGATGAAAGTGAATGGGATATGAATTGATGTAAAGAAAAAAAGGGGGAGGTGACTAATGGTAGAAGAAATTCAGATACAAACAGAAAAAAAGCATGATGCGTTTGTTACTGAAAAAGAGGAAGATAGCGACTCTGACACAGTAGAAGAACATGAACAAAAAAGTTAAATAAATTGGAGTGTTAGAAGATGAAAGAGAAAATTAGCATAAGATGAACAAGATAAAAGAAATGAAAAGGATGATTTGGGTATTTGGAGACAAAATATGAACAATTTAAGGAATGAAGTAAGAGGTGTAATGGTTGTTGAGTGGTTTGAGAAGAAAAAAAAAATGGATGTGTTATGCTTGATGGATATAAGATGTGATAACAGGAAAAATTAGAAACAATTGAACCCTACGAGAAGAAAAGATTATATGATTAGTAGGACATAAAACATATTTTGGGACTGATTGTTAATACAAAAATATGGATATCGGATGTAGCAGCTGTGTTACCAGGACGGGTAATGACATGTGATTTTTCAAAAAAATGGAAATTGTGTGAGGGTAATACAAACACACAAACGTCAGCAAAAATAAATAATTTGTAGAATTAAAAAAAAATGCGTATAAAAATGTCAATAGTAAGGTTACAAAAGAAAAACGAAAACACTGCAAGTTGTAATGATAAATAAAGTGATGTGATGTGGAAACTTGAAATTAGGAAAAGAGAGAGGAAGGAAGTAGACTATAGAAAGAACACACAACAATAACAGTATTTTTATGAAAGTTTGACAATATGGTGGGTAGTGTGTAATGCTCTTCTTTCGGCTTTTCCCAGTTAGGGGTCGCCACAGTGGAACGCTGGTCTGCTAATGATTGGCAATTGATTTTACAGTGTTGAGGTGCCAGCCCGATGCCCAACCTTCAACAAAGGCACGCCCATTTATGCATGCCTTTTGAATGCCACTCGACTGCTGGGAGGACATGCAGACTCCACACAGAAGGCGCTCCAGCCAAGAATCGAATGGGAAAACCTCTTGCTGTGAGGTGACAATGCTACCACTGCTCCACCGTAGCTAGGTAGGTAGTGTTTAATGAGAAATAATAATACTTTTTGAATATTGCGAGTGTAGTAAAAAAAGAAGTGAAGTGGAATATGAAACCAGGTTGTAAGATTTTAAGAAATGAGTGGAAGAAGGAACTAACAGAGCAAGAGAAATAGAAAGAAATAGTATGAGAAAACAAAGACAAAATCAGACAATGTTAGATAGGCAGAAATATTTTTGAAGGGAAAGAAGGAAGACGTTTTGTGACATTTAGACAAGGAGTTAAAAGAATGGAAGATAAGATGAATGGAATAGCAGATGTGAATGGTGTAGTAAAATGCAAACAGGAGGAAAATATGTATATAGCAGAAATAATGTAAAAAAAATAAAGGGAATGAAAGGGGAAGGAAGAAAGTAAAACAAATGGATCAAAGAACATGTAAATTAGAACACATAACTGAACTGAAAGAAAGGGAAGATGTTATAAAAGAAAAGAAGAAAGAATTAGCACCAGGCTTGACTGGATTACATTCTAAATATTGTAAAGAGATGACTCTACAGGGAAAATAGGTATTTATGGAAGTAAAGAATGAATGATTGGAGGAAGGCATAGCAGATAAAAAGCTAAGTGCTGGGATGATTAAAGGAATACAGAAGAAATTTGAAAAAATATTGAGAATCATGGGCTAATAGCTCTGAGGAATACTGCTTATAAAATCATTATGAAGATAATGCAAAAAAGAATCGGACTTGTTTTGAGAGAATTGGTAGGGAAAAGATGTATGGGTAAAGGAAAATAAGGGAAGGAAATGTTAATAATAATAAAAGTGGTAGCAGATGCAATTTTAAGGGAGAAGAAAGATGGTTGTGCATGACATAAAAAGATTTGATTCATTAAATCACGATTTTATGGGATTATGTAGTTGCAGAAAATAATAAAAACATTAAGGAGTGTTATGATATTTCTAGGTTGAATGTAATGGTAAATCATTATTTAGTAAAGAAAGTAAAAAGTAAAGAAAATAAAATTTGAAATAAAGGCTATCCTATGAGTATGTGTTTAACTGTGCTAGTGATGAATGCAATCATACAAATGTTTACTGTGAAATGAGTGAAGTAGGCTAGGAAATAAAAAAAAAATAATGAATTATACATATATGCCTTTCATATGCAGATATTTTAGTTATTGCAACAAAAGTATAATATGGATAAGGCAAACTGTGATAAAGATGGAAATGAGATTAATTAAAGATGGATAAAGGTTAAAAAGGTCAAAGATTAAAGGGTTTTGAAAAATAATGAAGATAGATGGAATATATTTGACTAGATATGATATAAACATATCAGGCATGAACAAAGCAGAAAATAACATTAAAAGTAATCAAACTGTATTAGCAAGTTCACATTAAACATTATACTTCACATATATTGCTATATATGATATAACCTAAGCAACATTACATAAATTATTCAATTCCTGCCCTTTTTTAAACAAGAAAAATCTTTATTAAACCATCACTTATGAAATAGGCAATCATACATTTATATAAATGAAATCAAATCCCGCCAACACAATCCTAGTTGCAAGCATTTTACATCATAAATCATACTGATGCACTTCCAGTTACAAACATTATACATTACTTATATTCTACCCAGTCATTTAAATTTTAACATTACATAACTCATTTAAGTTCTGCCTTCTTTTAAACTTCCTTCCTCCCGTGTATTTATTGTTCCCACTATTCCCATTTTTCCTATGTAATTTGCTCTTATCCTTTTCTAAAGATCTCAATTCCAGTTATTTTATCTCTGTTACTATATTCACTACTTCTAGTATAGTTGGTTTAGATTTTGATTTCCATTTTCTATTAATTGCTATTTCGGCAACCATCATAAATGTAAATTTGCCTATGTCACAAGTGATAATTCAATAATGGTGTTAATAAAAGAAAGGAGACAAAAAAAAAGCAGAAGATAACAATGGAGAGAAATTATGAATGAAATGAAGAAATAGTTAACTGGTGGAAAACATCCTATTTATCATTTAAAAAGACAATCTGCATGTATCAATTCACCTTTTAGGGGTATTAAAATATAAAGGAGGAAGAAAGTAGCTTGACTGAGAAAATGTTGCATGTGAAGTGTGGACAGATAAAGAGAATGAAAAGAAGTAAAAAGGAGGAGGTGATAAAATATGATGATAAAATTAAGTTATGGAAAATTAAGAATGATGAATTTGAAAAAAAAGATAGGGATTGTCTCAAATGATAATGGACAACTATTAATATATCAACTGAAAGATCCAAAGGATACATTTAAAAATCAATAAAAATAAAATGGAAATATTTGAAGATTCTTACAAGACTGGAGATTTTTTCTGTAGATTATTATTTGATAAATTAACTGTAAATAGCAGTATGAAATATATACCAACTGATAAGAGAATGTAAAGATTTTAATGAAGAGTTTTTTTAGTTGTAAACTAAAAGTTTTTTGGAAAAAATCTCAAAATGAGTATAAGGAGTATCACATTGTATGGAAAATATGAAAAAATGTGAAGGTGGCAAGAAGGCTATGATATTAATGGCAACAATACATTTCTTTTGTAAAAGATAGTATAAAAAATTGTTGTATGATAAAAATAGGAATGGTGAAGATGAGTTGGCTGAAATAAAAAGATGCCTGTGGAGAAAAGGATGGGGCTAGAATAAAAGATGTTGAAGTTAGTGAAATTGAAGATATAAAATACTGAAAAAATACTGTAAATATAATAAATGTTGTAAATATTGTAGATATACAAATAGAATGGAAGATAGATAAAGGCAGATAGATAGATAGATAGATAGATAGATAGATAGATAGATAGATAGATGGACTTTAGTTAGTTAAACATTCAGAATATCAAACATTGTTTACATTTGCTGAAGTGATCACAGATGGCAATAGTATTTTGTGTGAGATTGGGGTGCAGTGGGGTTTACAAATTCACCCTTTCTGAACTGTTGTGTAATCTCAGATTTAGTATGTATAAGTAACAGGGGATGTGGTGGTATGCAGATGAAATGGCTTCCTTGCAAAACATTTTTTATTTATATATTAGTATTTTGAATTTTGATCTTTTTGCATTGAATTTTTTGGTTTTGAGATACCTAGTGTTTGATTATATTATATAACGTGTGTGTGTGTGTGTGTGTGTGTGTGTGTGTGTGTGTGTGTGTGTGTGTGTGTGTGTGTGTGTGTACTGTGTGTAAGAAGATCTGTGACAGTCACTTATGACTGTTGAAGAAGGCAGGAGAGTGGAAGTGAATTGAGAGACATGGCACTAATTAACATAATACCCTGACCCCATGTAGAAAATGGAAGAAAACTGATTGATGTTGATGATTATATATAGGGACATGTACTATGTAGAAAAATATTTTTTATAAGAGATATATAGATGATTTTTTTATCATTAAAGGGTAAAGGAAATACATTAAGGAATTTTTTTGAAAGAATTCAGGAAAGTAGCTTTAGGATTACTTTTACATTTGATAGACAGGGAACAATGTTCAGTTGTTTACCTGTTAAGATATATCTGAGAGACAATAAAATATGCATAACATTATGTAGAAAACCTACTGCAATTAATTCTGTTAGATATATATTTAGAGATTTATAAATGCATGTATTTCTGTTTGCTAGTTAGATACATATACATGTCTTTTGATATAATATATGTAGGAATAATATAGTCAGTTAGATGCATACATTTCTGTTTGATAGCATACATATATTAAAGGGTTAAACTGTTCTCAGCTAAAATGATGGCATCCATCTGTAATGTAACATAAACGACTGGTACAGTTTGAGAAAAACACTGACAAGGATAACTCCTTAAAAAAGACATTTAGCTGAATGTTCAGTGTTTAAAACAAGCTTCAAGGGAAACAGATAAGGACCCAGGTGCAAGAATCAACAAACTTCCTAGACTGTTACATAATTCATCTTGAAACAGAACACAAAGGAGCTTATTAACAGACTGCATGACATCAAGTGCGGGGAGTATCGAAAGACTGTTTTCATACCAAAACATTCTCAAACAGGAAAGACTCCCTAAAGTTTAATAAACAGACTGTGTGGCATCAGAAAATACTGAAGTAATAACTTTGAGAATTCCCAAAAGACTGCTTTCATAAGAATGTATATGCACAAGATCTAATCTGATTTCTTGTTGCATCTGCTTAGATATGCCCCGTAGAGGACATTTTTCATGCTGTGTGAACAGCAAACTTGAAGACAGAAAACCCTGCAAAGTGTACAGTATTGTAAATGTTGTCTGTTATATAGACAAGTTATCTTAGTAGTTATGTGCAAGAAATTTATAAAACACATTTGATTTTCATCAATTTTAGAACAAGGAAGAAGTGTACAGCTGATGTCTTTGTTTACTTTGTTTGATTAGTTTTAATAAAAGTTAAGTTTTAAGCTCTATTGTAGTAAAATGATATTGTGAAACATTTTCCTGATGCCTGCCCAGGTTTTCTGCCTCATATATAGGCATTATGAACTTGATACACAAGACAAGTCAAAGTTTTAAATAGAGCTATCCCCAAAGGGTATGGGAAAATACTGAACTAGACATGTAGACTCTGTGTTCTGCTTTAGTAACACAATTGCAGTGGCACCTTTACAAGAAGAAAGGAATGAACCTATAGGAAGTGTTTTATGGAAGCTCAGCAAGCTAAAATGTGCCCAGTGCAGGACCAGTATAAATACTTCCTCAGGTATTGCATTAGTTCCTGGTACATTCCCCAGTGTCAACTCTTCACACAGAAACTCACCT
Organism: Protopterus annectens; assembly: GCF_019279795.1. Taxonomy (NCBI): domain Eukaryota; kingdom Metazoa; phylum Chordata; order Ceratodontiformes; family Protopteridae; genus Protopterus; species Protopterus annectens. Next base: position 311,175,464 of record NC_056748.1, read on the forward strand.
CCAAAAACCAAATGGAGCCACTGCAGCCTGCCTCTGCAAATGTGCAAGATTAAGCAAATGTATTTCAACTACTGACAAACCAAATCATCCATATTATGAGGAAAGGAGCACAAAACTGCATTCATCTGCAACTAAATTAAGGCTGAGTTTGGAGGAAAGTAAATGGCTGTTAATGATTGAGTTCAAGTGATGGATTCATGTGAATGTCCAGTGTCATTGATATTTCTAGTTACTGTGGTGTGACTGCATCAAATTCTGCTCTCAACTTCTCAGATGCAATTGCCCTTTACATTGCAAGATATGCAGTGATATGGACTTATGAAACTCCCTAGATACCCTATACTTCTATCGAGATGGGACATGACAACAATATTTTAATGGTTCTAAATTTCTGCTCCTACAGTTTCTTATGTCATTTTCACCTTCTGACATAACTAGACATAAAAAATCTCCATTTAAAGAGATATTTTTATGATGCTGTATAGGGATCTGAATCATATATATCTGCAAAGAGATTTACATACTGTTAAGCTTGTATTTGAGCTTTAGGAACTGTATAATAATGTAATGCTTTGCTAATGGGCTTGATGGCAAGTAAGACCACTTTGGATAAATATATTTGGAAACTGTAATCTCAAAAGGAGAGGAGACAAACATAAAGTCAGACACAGAGTATATCCCTTCTTTTTGTATAAGGGAGGATTTCCTGACAGAGAAATACTGATCACAGTGTAGCCCCAAACTGCTAGAGATCAAAAATTCACAAAATCCACATAACTAATGATGTAATTTATAAGCTAGAGTTGTTAGCCTATGAAAACTGACTCTCAAAGTATCTAGAGCTAATGATAGAATACTGACACATGTAGCTGTAATAAGGTGCCCACAAAGAATACTGTTTCCCCAAGCACTTTTTTTGTCCTAAACAATGGGAGTCCTGGCTATGTTTTACAGGTGCTGAAACTTATTACGAGACCACTCTGCTAAATGTGCACATCCAATAACATCATTTCACCATGCTGCCACATCTAAATCATTAATAAATCACTAATCAACTTCATTTTCCCATTGTGTGCACTTCACATTATCTTCATACACTTCATTATTCCTTGTGCACCACTCTTTTCATTCAACAATCTTCCTTCCAGCCTTGTAACATGTAGTTGTAGAGCGGTGATGACAAATGGCCTTCCCTTTGTATCGATTTTGTTTGTGAACTATTCCTAGAGATGTTTTCCTAATTGCACATTGGAGAATTACTTTGTCTTATAATCAGCATTATACAGCTGCTCTAAATACATGCACACAAATATTTGTAGATATGGTATTATTGTACACTGTAAAATGATAGTAATGACTGCTGTGTCAGTATAATTCAAATGCTGTGCTATTTTTGTTATTGTCTCCTGTGCTGAATCTGAAAATGGTCAACTGGGATCAGTGTTCTATCAAGAGAAAAAATACATATAAAATAAATAAATAAATAATGTTTAGAACATACCCTTCTATAATATAGCTACTCTGCATGTACGCCTAAATAATGATGGGGATGGTACCTCTACACCTTACCACAAACTGCTAAGTTATATATGCTCCTTCAGATTTGTATAGATTCATTGCAAGCATACTACAGTTGGAGTTGGCAGTCTGACACCTTGGAAAAGATGAGATCCTTTTACTAAACAACAATTACTGTTTAGGTTTCAGAATAGAAGACTAATTTTCATTTTTTTTTTGTAATGAAGTTTTGCCCAAAGTTTATTCTTCTGACTAGGCAGGGTCTAATGATAACAATTCACTCATACTCAAGAAAATTTAAAAATATTAAGTTTGGTCCGACCTGACCACATGTAGCCCCTCTACACAGTACATCAATATCCATTCTCTTCGTCTGAAAGCTCAAGTGGATCATAGTCTCATAGTTGGGAATTTCAGCTTCTGAGGGAAAATTTAAGAAACGAAAGGACAAAAGAGCTCATCTATATGCATCTGGACAGTCAAGTTCATTCTTAGTGCATGTAGTCATGCTGTCAAATATAAAGAAACACACCTACAGACATGTTATGGCCCTCAGAGTAAACAGCTGTCCTACATCCTTTTAGATGTTTCATAGCAAATAATAACTTTGACCAACCATGCCTAACTGAAGTATCTTAACCTTATTAAATTCTTCTGGTACTACACCCAGCCTATGAGATAAAACAAATAAAAGAAGAATCATCAAGCACTGTGGCATATACATTATAAAGTTAATCTCCAGGGACAATGAGAGATGGTGCTGCCTCCCTTAATTTGCACAGATGGTATTTTTATCTGGAAAAGCACAGCAAAAACATACCTGGATGGTGCACACTTCTCTGTGTAATCAGTCCCTCAGCCCAGAAAGAGAACAGTCCTAATGCAACAATCAAATTAAAAGAAAATAAAGAATATACTTTGTCCTACATCATATCAGCCTCTTGGATTCATTTAAGTAACCTAGGATACAATATTCTACCCCTCTAATTGCCCAAAATGAATCCAATTACTAATAAAAAGAGAAGTGGAACATGTTACCTTCTGGTCACTATCCTTTGCAGTCAAGGTCAGTGACTCAGGTAATGGACTACAATTTCACTAACTTAATGAAACAACTTTTGATGTTCCCCACCCATATTTGTTGATTACCATATTCCTCCCTTATTGCCTCCATTTCACAAAATAATCACATTCCATGAAATAAACTATCAACCAGCTCCACAAACAGCTACATTGATACAGTGTATCACAACCCTAAAATGTCCTAGTTAGAAAGAAAAAAAGGATACATTTAACTAGTAGTATATAAAGAGATAATGGTGCAATCACACCAATTAAGGAAATCCTTAAGGAAGGAATCCCCCCCTTCCCAATACCATATACATTTCAGCCTGCACTATAACAAAATATTCTCATATATTTCTGTCTCTGCAACTGAAGAACTGCTTCTTCCATCATTTTATGAACCACTAAGCTATTTTTCCATACAGTGTGACGATTATGATGGGGGACTCTTAGGAGAAAAAGCTGGTTTATAGTTAACTATGCTCCTAATGGAAACTACAGGGATCTGTATAAGCACCCCACAGACAGAGACACACAGAAACACACACCACACACAAACATAGTTTCTCATGTGGCAGCTCCACTGCTCTTTGTATAGGGGACACTCTTCCTCTGGCTCCATTATACAAATAGTCTCAGTATGGATACTGTATAAGAGGTCAGCAGAGAAGAGTGCAGTAAGTTTTATTTTCTTTTTATTCAGTAGGTTTATTTTGGGTGTGATCAATTTCCTGTACCTATTTATTAAGCCAAAATAATGATGACAAATTCTCAGCACTCATCTCTAGTAAAAAGGGGCTTCCTTTGATTAAAGAATTCTCTATTCTCCTTGTAATTCTTCAAAAAATATAACCACTAATGTCAGTTTATCTGTGTCCAGTGTGGGTATAGAATTTATAGTGTGATGCACCCTCATGACAGTGATAGAGACTGATATGGCCTCCATAGTAAATCAAAGCTTAAACTCAGGAATACATGTATGCAGCAATTTGTTCCATCTATTTCTGCAGAGAGTTTGCAGATATGTGCCTTGTACTTTCTATTATAGTTCTACAAGACATCCACCCTGAGAATAAGCAATGACTTGAGCTGGAGGATGAATTGTAATTTGGGATTCAGATATGTTCAATCTTCCATCTATAGCTGTAGCTGCTACTTGTAGGTCCCTGTTCCCTGCAGCAAAACCTAGCAAATTTGACTTGAGGGCCATATATTGTTTCTCTCCACTATTTTGCAAAGTGGCAATGACACTAAACAGCTTTTGATCAGCCTATGATATAATTTAAGAATTCATTTATGCCAACATTAGTGCTGCCTGTCTGAGCTGTGGTGATCTGGTGGGGGGAGGTGGCTGTATAACCCTCAAACCACTCCTTTGGCATCACTCCTATCAAAAATATATTTGGGTGGTGCAGTGGTGCAGCGGTTAGCATTGTCAACTCACAGCAAGAGGTTTTCCAATTCAATTCTCGGCTGGGGTGCCTTCTCTGTGGAGTCTGCATGTCCTCCCTGCACTTGTGTGGGTTTCCTCTCGATGCTCTGGTTTCTTCCCACATTCCAAAGACATTCATGCATCTGGAGAGTTCATACCTGGGCCTCTACTGAAAATGAACTCTGCCCCAGTTGGACTTTCCCAATAAACAAATGTTAAATAAATAATATAAAAATACCATTTAACTGTGATAGTCTGTTGTCATCTAGACACACAGGCAGCAAAGCAGCAATGTTTAGATAAACTGAATGCCTTAGAAAAAAATTGAACGTATTTTCAAGACAGACATCTACAGTTCCTACAAACGTTTTGCAATCTGATTTGAAAAGTACATGACAGAATGCAATGTATTTTTATTTGAGTTTAGGGATCCAAGCAATAATACTCAAGGAGTTGCCTGGCAAGAGCAGGACATACTCTGTTATGAGGGATATCTGTCCACAGTTTTCTGCTTGGTTGTATCCTGTTCTAAGCCAGCTGAATCATGGGACTCCATGTAAACATGAAGCAGAGTAAGTGATGCACTGACACAGAAATAAAGGAGCTCTCTGCAGAAAAATCACATTTACTTCCAACCTGAGAAATTACTATCATACTTCGACAATATATACTATCTGGTTTTCTTCCAATGTGTCAAATAATATAATACACTTGTTCTTCCAACAAAGAAATACTGTATTCAATCTAATCACCCTTTACCCTCTGCACTATTTCTTTTCCACAGCTCTTATTATAATCCTTTTAACAACTCCAGTTCCCTTTTTCTTCCTTTCCTACCTGCTCTCTGAAGCTATTGAGTACAAAATGCTCCTACTGCATTTCTCTCCTCTTCTGTCTCAGCTCTCTGTAGCCATCTATCACATTAAGCACCTAATGCATTCCATATCCCCCTGATCTCTTCCTCCTTTGTCTCCCACTCTGTTTCCTTACTAATAACATCCTCCATTATTCTTCAAGTCCCACCATCTTGTTATTCCTTCACCTATGAACTTCTTTAGGTGGTGGTACCTTTCTGTATTTTACAGTATCTCTCTAACTACATATATCTGTACTTGTTTTTGCGTACCTTCTTTAGTATTATCAGATACCTTTGCATTTTCCTGTTACCTTGTATTTTTCTATACACTGTAGCATTTTAATCATGATGGTTATTGCACATTTCATTTGTGTGTTACTGATTTTGCACTGATGTTGAACTTTTCTTCCTAAGCTTCAAGTGAAAAGGGGTTTCTGACATGATGGACCATCCTGCTAATAAGTAAGTAAGTGAAATATGTGGTTTTCATATAACTGAGAAGTCTAAAGCAAATAACATCTACTGCAAAAAGTATGTTGTAGGTGTGTGTGTGTGTGTGTGTGTGTGTGTGTGTGTGTGTGTGTGTGTGTGTGTGTGTGTATGTGTGTGTGTGTGTGTATGTCTCTGTGTGTATGCATGTGGGTGTGCATGTATATGTCTTTGCCTGTCTGTCTGTCTTCTCTGTGCATCTGTATGTGTGATTTCTATGATCAACAGGAATACGGGTCCAGTTATTTTTTTTCCATGCTGGAACAACACGGTTTAAAGAAAGATGTACCATAAGCAAAAAAAGTATTGCTTAATAAAACTATGATTTGATGAAGGCAAACCACAGAGATTGTCACAAACCAAGTAACCTGCACCTAGCAATTGTCATGAAACACCAGATGATCTAATTTCTGCAAATGCCATTTTTTGTGCTTGCAGTAAGAAGAGGTGTTGTTCATAGTCACATAGTTTTATACTAGGCTAACGGCCACCAGGCTCTTTACAAGTCTATCAGTGCAGTCCAACCTAGTTTTATCCTTGAGTTCTTTGGATGCCTATATGGTGATGAATGTTAGCAAAGAGGAAGCTAAGGGTTATGTGGTCGGTATGTTAGTTGGTGATTAATTTACTTACTGTTGACTTCTGTCAATCAGAGACATGGAGGCCAGACTAGGGGTGAATTTACAATTTTCCATCCAATGGCCCTTTTGAATAGGGTCAGAGATGAATTCTGCTTCATGTAGATGTGGAACTTATTCTATAAAGAATGGATCCTTTGAGACACATATTGATCTCTCCAACATTTTTTTATGTCCATGGATCTAGTGTTTCTAGTGCTATTTGCTCTGTGGATGTGCAAGAAATTCACCAGAACTGGGTCTGAGGATGCCTTATATGCTAGGCATAGATTGCCTGTCAGTAACCTGTAGGAAACTGAGTACAAAAATAAGGTCTTAAGGTGATCTGTGTAGGACAGAGTATTTATACCCTGGATTATCTTGATGAGGCACCTTTGAGGGCATTCCAACCCTTTAAAATGCCTGGTTAGGTACATGCCAAAGGGAGCATTGTACTCAATGATGGGTCTGATAGTGGCTGAGTAGAGTGGTACTACAACTTCCTTGGACCTGGATATCATACCCTTGCATATGAGTTTGGTGACATAGAATGATTTTCTTACTATCTTGGCTATGTGTTTGTTGAAGGCCAGATTGCTGCCTACACATGTTCACAGATCCCTAACTATCAGCTAACATCTTAGGGGTGTTTTATCGACTGAGCAATTATCTTGGATGGAGGATTTCCCAAGGGGCAGTATAATGCATTTCTTCACATTGAGTTTAAATCGTGGCTTTGGTACCAGTCATTTGCTTGTGTTAGACCATCATGCAGGATGTTGCAGTAATGGGGGAGCCTATGATAACTCTATATTTACAGTCATCTGTGAACCTGGTGAGCCAGAGGCCTTTTACATTAGCCTTTACTTCTGAGTTGTAGATGCCAACAGGAGCAGGTCCAATATAGATTGCATAATTGAATCAGAGAGCTCTTTTCTCTCTGAGAGTTGCGCTTTCTGATTTTGGCTATGAATTTTTACTTTTGTTATATACCCGGTTAAGGTAAGGACTCTGTCAGTGTTTTTTTTTTTTTGGTGTTAGATTTGGGCTTACTTTTGGTAGGTACAGCAGCCTCAATACAAAAATGTGCATGTTTGTACAAAGTTTCTGTAAATAATTAGACATAGGTAGTTGTGTTCCGGGGGGAGGGGGTGCAAAATAATGTTTTATCAGTTACATACAGTCCTTAACCTATTTCAACCATTTATTTAACTTTTTTTAAAACTAAGTAGCTATAGTCCCAAGGCAGAGAAAAATAATACTTAGCACAACATATATTAGCTGTGAAATAGAAAAAAAACACAGGAGATATTAAACAACTTCTTAAAATCCCCATATCCCTGGAGAATGACATGAAACAGTATATACTTTGCCAAATTATTGGTGGTAATTGCTGCTTTAATACACTTCAGTTCTCTAACACAAAACTGTGTCTCAACAAGTACAGTTTTGCAACATTCACCACATGCACATAGCTAAAAACAGAAAAGTAATACAGATCATGGTACTGAGGAAGGTGGTTCAAGTTTTGTTTGTCTATTTAAGAGAAAAGCTTGAATGTCAAATTATCAGAACAAAATTTACCTCAATAATACAAAGCCAATAAAAAAATATTTGGGGGGGGGGTGTCTCCTGGAGTCCTGCATCACCCAATATGGCCAGTTGTTCTATATATACCGTCTACTGATTTAAACTTAGATGTCATGTCATTTTGAAGAAATGGGAAAAAATAGTATCCATAAATCCAAGGTTACATAAACTCTGAGTTAGAATAACTATACTATTCAGTGGATCACATTTTATATGCAGAACTTCTGAGCTAGAAAATGTATCCTGTTCAGTGAAACACATTTTAGACTTACATGTTTGAATTTTTGACAAAAATCACCAAAGATAGAAGAAAAAAATGAGATTTGGTAACAAACCAATTTGTCCAGGGACACAATCAGGTGGTATAAAGTTATGGTTATGGACGTTTAATAAAGATCATCAAATGTCATTTGGTGTGATGTGCGTTTATTGAAGGGGACTGGGACAATAGCATGTACTATGTACGTAAAATTAGACTAGCACTATGTGACCAGTTAATGTGAGGACATGACAGAATCATATTACTTCAATGCTGACTGACAATCTGTTGATGAAGTAGCAGCCCTCTCTGACTAAACATGGTGTTTTAGGTTAGCCTACTTTATGAAGGCAACTGTTTTAAATGTTTTTGTATGGTACTTTAACTGCCCTAACATCTTATGTTTCTGAGTGGATCATTAAAATTTGTCTGTATCCATTTTAACACATTTTTTTAAAGAAATGCCAGTACAGACCAATAACAAGAGCAGAAAACTCAACTTCTTGATCAATATATTTTAAGTAAATAAATACATGTTGAATATTTGCCATTTCTATACAAATAAAGAATTTAATACAAATTTTCTGGATAGGATGAGGAAGAGTTAAGTAGGAAAGAATAACATGATAATGGTGGAATACAGATCAAGTGTCTAGGACAGGTATAGAATTATTTTACAGCCTGAATTTAAGATGGCTGCATATGTCATGTAATAGGATAGTATGCAGGAGCTGTTCTGAAAAAAAAAAACAACTTTACATTTGATACGAAATATGACTGGCATCTCTTTTTATAGATCAATACTTATTTGCAGGTAATGGAGTTTGTTCAGAAAGTAGGTGTAGCTCACATGATGAGAATCCTTACACTGCTCTGTGACTTGACTATAAACAGCACAACAGTTAGCCTCTCTTTTAGCATGTAAGACATGTAAAGTTTGCTTATTTGTTTATTTACAACAGTATAACACTACAGAAGTAAGAAAAAATAAAGGATTACCATACTCTCCTTTCTTATTTACCTGGGTGTTTTCTTTTCTTGAAAGAGGTATAAGGTATGGTCTAATTTAAATGAAAGTGTCTCTATTTTAGTTAGTTTCCTTTACTACATAGTCTACACACTTTGAAAAAGGTCTATGTTAAATCACTGGATGATTAAAAAAGCGAATGATGATTTATCGAGCCCATGTAAGAGAAAGCTTACAAAATGGAACGATTAGAACAGTGATTTTTTTCCCCAAGGCAAAAAAAAAAATCACTGTTCTGCAAAACAAAAAAAAAAAAATGTTTAAAACATTACATAAAGTGGGGGCTTCACCCTCCACACCCCCCTACTTAAATATACCAACTCCGAGATCGCACTAGAGTCACGAAAATGGCAAAGTAATGGAAGTGGCCAAGTGATTTCTTTCCCAGGGAAAGAATTTGCTTATATGCCGTTTCGCTATTTTGCCTTTTCGTGCTTTCAAGTTTGATCAAGAAGCATTCGAAAGAATGTGTCTTTGATCATTTAATAGGAACCCTTTGAAAATGCCATAAATTTGTCTACATGGTTGTCTTAATATCTTAAAGTGAGCAAGGACTACATGGTTGTCTCTTCTACTAAAGAAAAAAAAAAACTGAGAAAATAATAACAATCCAGAAGGCAGAATTCGCAAGAAACACACTATTTAAAATGTCTGAAGAAGGCTGGTATTTTCTAGCTGAAAGGGCTTACGGAATACAGTTTTAAAGGTTTATTAAATAGTGTGTTTCTTGTGAATTCTGCCTTCTGGATTATTATTAGTTTCTTCTACTGAAGAAGTATTTTACAGGAATGTTTATGTAGTCATTTCACAAATGTAGTGATAAAAGAGCACGGTGCATCATATCACTATCTGTTTAGTCTATAAGTAAGAATAACACTTTACTGCCAACAAAAGTTGTTCAAAATCTATGAGTATAGAAGTGCATCTAATAGTTACCTTCATGGAATGCTAACTAACCATAACCATATAGAGTTGTTTACAGTGGAACCCTAGTCAGCAGATTCAAAGGAAACCACTTTTTTGTCATGTGCATGACCAAGAAGGCAATCCCACATTTAATAAAGGAAGGTAGAGACCACAGTCAGGTACATCTGATGGCTTACTTTCTTTAAATCAGTTCTAGTCTGTCACAGTGCTATGGGCTGTGTCACTTCAACATCCCTTAAGAAACACAGTTAGCTTTTGAAAGCCAGTTTTCACTCAAGACTGGGCAAACTTTTGTGAAGCAAGTCTTATCCCATTGTTACAACTAATGGGCAAAGTTGGGAAGCACTTTAAATAATGTTTTTTCCAATATGCAAAGGTTTCACATGCATGAACATTAACTACAAATAGAAATAACAGGTGTGTGTCAGTCAAGTGTCAATTGATTGAAGAAAACAACTTTTGCCAATAGTGGAATTCTTTTATTGTTCTACTGTTGTGCAACATCTGAGTAGATATATTTAAGTCTGTGATATCCCTCCGCATGGGGTGTTGGAGCATCTTGTCCCCTTCAAAAATATATATAGGAGGATCAACAAAAGTTGTTTGGTCCCTTTTTTTAATCAATTGGCACTCAGTCATAGACTTGCCAATGAATTGATATGATTTGGAAATGGCTTATTTTAGAAAAGTATTTTTAAAATAGTATGGAAGTGGTTTAGTAATTAGATGGATAATACAATGCTCATGCATCATTTTATTAAAAATGGGTACTTCCCAACTTCTTTACATAGTAAGGCTGACATCTTTGACACCTTTGCAAACTTCATCTGTATAACTGTCTTTAGATAAACTTCAGAGAAGAATTGCAGAATGGGGAGAGAATTTGAAGCAATGGGTGCATATAGGCGTACTGATCACATCATATGATGAATGCAAGTTTATGTAAGAGTTCTCTTCTCTAACTTTATCATTTATTCCCCAGCAAAGTCTATTCTGCGACTATTAGAATTTATTGTTTTGAATAGGTGGTCTATGCCTTTGTTTAAAGATTCAATGTAAATGATAAAATGCACTTCCAGTCTTTTAAAGCATGAAGAGGATCCTAGGCCTTAAACACATGCCCTACATGGACAGACTCAAAATACCCCAGATTTTCTCTGTCTCATATCATCTATTAAGAGGTGATCTTGGCTTGACTTACAAAGCCATGTCTGACCCAGCCCTGTTAGAAATGTTGCACCTAAAGAAATTGCAATCCCTCCGCATCACACGCTCCAGGGACCTCAACCTCATTACCACAATCAACAGAACATGCTGGAGGGACAGGTTCATAACCCAGAGACTGCCCATGCTCTGAAAAATACTTCCCATACATGTCAAGCACAGCACCTCACTGGCCTTTTCAAGAGAAATCTAGATGAGCGGATGGGAAATAGAAAGTTCACCCCAGGGATCAATCCAGTGGCTCTACTTGATAGAAGCACCAGGATCTAATGGTGACATGATTCCAGAGAACTTCTATGTACTAGGCTTGTAAAGGCTCCAGGGCCGTTGGCCTAGTACACATCTATGAACCTATGAACCTATGATTCCCTGTTATTTGTACTTTTCAGCTTTGCAGGCATTTAACAGCTGATTGCATTTGACTAGACTGTTTTTTTGCATAATTTTTTGGCAAATGAAAGTCTCTAAAAATTTGTTCCAGACCAGAGGAGACCCATTTTATATCCCTTCCTTTTTCCATTTCTTTTGCCAAGAGGAGCAAGACTGTTGAGAATTTCATAGGAAACTTTTAAAGGAGATGACCAGGTAGTTACCACTGTCCTGGTAGAAATATTCAAGTCTCCAGCTTTGAAAACTGTTTTCATAAATCTCAACCATCAATAACTACCTAGAGGAATACACATATAGTTCTTTTTACTGACAGCATGTAAGCACAGTCAGTCATTCAGTATTTCTTGAAGTGGAAAGATTTGTTAGCAGCCCTCGGGGCTTTTCCCTCCATAAACAAATGTGAATGGTGTTTGACAGCGTGTAATATCACTCATTCCATCAGTATGCCCATGGTTATTAGTTAAAAATCTATGCCAAAATGCTAGTTTTTTCATATGTCTTGTTCTTTCTCATCTCAGACGGTTAATGGCATCTTTTCAGTCTCAAAGTAGGTTGTGACAACAACAAAGCAGCATTGTATAAATGATGTATCTGCCTTTCTGCTATTATAACTAAGTCAGGATGAAGGGTAGGATATTTTGACACTTCAATGCATGTGGAGTGCATCTAATTGTCTGAGAACATATCCCAGTAAATGTACTTTTCCTTTACTCTTCAGACTGCATTAAGATCATAGATACATTACTTCCCACACTAGTGTGAACTCCTTATTCTCTGGTGGACTACAATATTTACTTTCACTATCTATCAATCTACATACCTACCGTAATATATTACATTTGTTAACTGCTAAGTGTCTTGGCCCATTGAGCTCTTTTCAATCAAGAGATAAGCAAAGGCACCGAGCAAACAAATAGTATACACAAGAACATTATGAAAGACATATCCAACATAATAAGCATAACAATATTAAGTACTTCAGATAAGAACACAATCAAAATAGCACAAGAATACAATTATAACAATAGCATTGTATTTTTGCACTATGTATAGGTTGAGCACTGTTTACATTAAATACTATACCTAACTTCTGCAGAATGCAGACAATTAAACAATAATTTATAGTTATGTGTTTACATCTTAAACCTCATGTTTGCAGGCTTCTCTTGAGTCGTTAAAGCCAGTGTACTTACAATCACCTTTTTTTTTCTCCAAAATCTCTTTATTTCAATTTTCTTTTTTCAAATAATAACAACAATACGGTAACTCAAAAACACAAATAAACAATACAAATACCTATCTAAAGAAAACAGACAGCAATCTCGTTCCGAGAAAATTATATATATATATATATATATATATATATATATATATATATATATATATATATATATATATATATATATATATATACATATATATATATATATATATATACAATATATACACAAGAAGTCACTACATCGTCAAGTAAAGTATGAGAATACTTACCCTATAATGTTGTATTTTACATTGCTTCCCCAATTTCTGTTGGCTATTAAGTTTGCAAATATTTTGTGGTAAACAATTTTAACTCAGTGGGGCAATTGTAGAAAATGTTTTTTTCATTGTTAAGCATGGAATGTGGATGCATTATTAGCTGACTATCCTCTAGATTTCAGAGTGAAAAGAATGTAATCAAAAGCTAGATTTCAGTTGCCATTAACAAGCTCAGAAGTTAGTAAATTTAGCAAAAATGTTGCTCTTGTCATTATCTGCATCAGTCAACTCTTTCTAAAGTTGTACACTGATGTTCTGTTATTTGAGAAATTAATGCATTTATTTATTTTTTCCTGAGGAGTGTAAAAATGATGTGTTATGAAGGGAGATGAAGTGAGTTATGAGAACAGTGTATTAAAATCTAGTAAGAAACATAGATTCAGCTTTTGCATGACTTTTGTCAGACATCTATATATGGGCAGTTTTGGAAAAAAAAATTTGAATTGGGTTAGTATTTTGTTTCATGCTCTGCATGGAAATGAAAGTAAAAAAGTTCCATCAAGAATAGTCCCTGCTGTAACTCAGGGGTGTGAGTACGGTAGGATGAAGGACAAGCATTGTTAGGGGTATGACTGGAAGGTGCTGATTTTGGGGGATTACAGCACCAGTATTACTCTGTGAAGCACTACGAATATAGCGGCTTCAAAAATTAATGTCAATACTGTATTTATCATCACAGATGTAACACTGAAGCTCTCAGTATGTTTTAATTAACTGTAGCAGGCTGCTTGATGCATTTGTAGCATGCAGCTTTTTTTTTCAAGTTCAGGAGGACATTATTTGGGAGAGGAAATGCACAGAGTGCCAGATGATCTAGCAAATGTTATGCTTAACTCAAAAAATGAAGATGATATATACATAACAAAAGATGTCTTTCAAATACTGTTTTTGTAAAATGGATGCACTTCATTTGCTTAGCCATTTAAAGCAAGATGACCCTTCAGGCTACTCCGTCAGCCTCATGGTATTGTGACTGGTGCTGCCTAAGTTTTTGTTTTGGATGTGGTGGAAGTAACAGTGACATCTCTTAAACTTTAGCTTGTCTGTAGATAGATCCTTCAGTACGATAGAGTGACTGACTCACAAAACTATCATGTCAGGGCCATGAACTGAGCAATCCAGCACTCTAATTAACCAAATAATAAGTAGCTTTAACAGGTGGCTACTAACAATATAACAATTATGCTATACAGTGAGTTCAATCCAATCTATTTTATTCAATCAAAATCGAGCTGCAGCACCTGTTGAGGGCTTTATTAACTATTTAAACTGACAAAGCCCCATTCAAAGAATTCTTATGCTAATGCAATTTGGATAAACAATTGTTTTTCTTGAGCTCCTATAAAAACCACAAGTCTCTGTAGGCAGTGAAGGATGTTTTTTATTTTGTTTTTTTATTTTTTTTTTGTCTTCCATTACAGGTCAATATTTTATTTCTTGCATTAGCAGTTAGTGGTCACAGCTGACTGGACATACTTTATTCTCCTCAAGGTAAGCATAAATTCAAAGGCTTTTGAAGGGTGATAGATTTTGCCTGAAGTATTATATTTTCATTCCACACATAAGGAATTATGTATATATTATTCACATTTTTATTCATAGCAAACATCTTTACTCTGAATTAATCAAATCCATATTAAAAGAAAAATCTCAGCAGCAAACATTGCACAACAGTGAAAGTAATACACTCTAGTAAATCCAACAAGATGTAGAGCCATTTGTATGCTCCATGTTTTGATTAAAATAACGCCAAAACAGTAAGAATCAGAATGAAATGTAGGAGTCAGGCATGCATTTATGTGGTATATTTGTTAATGTACTTAACTTGAAATAACTATTTTTTTTTATTTTGTACAGTATTCTGTACAGTATTTTCCATTTAATCAGCAACAGAAGCAATAGTATATTGCATAATGCACATATCCCTGGCTTACTGCAGTAGAATAGTTATATTTCACCTGCCATATTTTCACAGCACAATGTGAGAATCTGTAACAGATTCATAATTTAACTTGAACAAATACCCATATGAGCCTCACTTACACATCAAAAAAGAGAGGTTGCTCAATTAATAGTAATAAGCTGACAGAGCTTGTTGTATAAAGTGCTAACCTTTCTAGAAATTATATCATCCCTTCATAGCTGCACTGATCTTTATAATTCACCAGATAACACACATGCTGTCTTTTTTTACATCATCCACATCTAACTTACGCCCATCCCCCTATCATGTAAAACATGGTTACAAAACAGAATTCAGCTACCATCCAAACATCCCATTGAATTCAGACATGCAGTGGACTTGCCTGTCAATACCTAGCCTTCCAGTGTTGGCCTGGAGTCATGTTACCTTTACCATTTTACCCTCACTCAGAACCTCTGCTGTAATCAACTTCATAAATAATGTAAACTTAGTTTTAAGCATAGCATATATTCTGACCAAGGGGCCTAATCTTCTGAAATGTCACCATCCACTGTTACCACAGCTCCATGAAATAAGACAATAAGGTCATTAACTAGTCCATGTCTTCTCTGCATCCTTTAGAAAATAGGCCAATCTTCAAGCATATGTATATAATGTGAACCAGCCCTACTACAGGCACTATTTGTCAACATCATTTCCATGATTCTCTAACTAAAATATTTCTAAGTTTATTTGAAATGGCATACCACTTTAACACTATCTCCTGTTTATCTGCATTTCCACAATCCAAATGATGATTTACCTTCCCTACTATTCTTGCCCAGGTTCTCTCCAAGTTGACTCTAACACATTTTTACAGCCAGGAAGGCATACTCCATTGTCCCAAATGACTGCATTATATATTTAATTACAGAATCTAATTAAAATGTTTACTTACTCACTACCCTGTACGAGAGGTTTGTTTATTAATTTGTGGACTAGGAAAAGATGAGTTTAAGGGAGCTGCTTTGGTAATTCAAGCCAATTAAGCTGTTTTTAAGTGAAGGTTTCTATTTGCTGAGTTAGTGACAAATGTTGCTATTTTATTGGAGCACTGGTTTAGTTTATTTTGGATGGAAGCTTGAAGGTTAAGCTGTAATGAGGAGCCATATAGAAAAGTGGGAAATAGGAATGTAGAGCCCAGAAGTTTTTTGGATGAATCAGTTAAGTAGTTTTTTGTTCTACAGAGTGTCCCTAATTTATGGTGATTTCTTTGATAACCTGCTGCATATGCATGTCAAGGTTCAGATTATCATCAATTTTCATACCTAGTAGATTTGTATAGGGGATGACTTTTATAGGGGTGTTATCAGAGGCTGTTACTGAGGTGTGTAAGGGCTTTTTGGAGTAACAATAGTATTTTTTTCCCTTTTGATTGAGTAGAAGTTGGGATTTATTAAGCAAGCTTTTAAATGATGAAAATGACTCTTGGGTGATGTCTTGTATTGTAACTTGGTTACCGCAGTACAGATTAAAGTAGAGCCATCCACACACTGTATGAGGAGGATGCTTGACATTTGACAGAGCGCAGGTTGTTGGTAAATATGTTGAAAAGCAGTGGCCCCTGTATGGAACCTTGGAGAGTGTCAGGTTTTGACAAGTATGAACGAAGATTAAGAATTAATCCATTTAACAGACTGGAGTATGTTGGAAAGGTAGCTGGAGAACTAGTTTGGTAGAAATTCTCTATGAGTTATTTAAGTATTTTTAACTCAAATAAAATGGATTAGCTGTTTAATCATGTAAATTGATTTATGTAAATGAGTTGACTAATTAGTGTTGATTTATTTAAGTACTTATGATATATAAAGGCTGTGCCTTCTATAGTTAAATGTACAGTCTGAGGAAGCCCTTCTTAGGGTGAAAGCGCTTACTGATATGAAACTGCTGTGAATAAAGAACGTTCCCTTTTATACTGAGAGTTGGAGCTATTGTTTTTATTCAACACGTTGGATGTCCTGAGAGATTTACAGTTAAGCTGAAGCTGAAGCAGTGTTTTGTTTCCTTAACAGCTGGAAGCCTGCCATTTGCATTTTAGTAACTTTCTTTTGAGCCGGAGCAGTTAAACCTTGTGTACGAACTGAATTAGAGTGTGGCTGTCGACTCAGACAGTAAGCGTTCCTGCACGGAGGTTGGTTTTTGTATTTACGTATTCTTAAGCAGGAACGCGCTCTCTAGTGGAACGCTCACATTGTTGTGTCTTAGTTTGGTAGAAGTGTTTGTTAGGCCAAGTGAAGATAGTTGTTTTAGAAATAGGCTATGGGAAACAGTACCACGGCCTTGGAGAGATCAAGAAACATGGCAGAACCATTAAGCCTTTGACTCTGGCTAGTTCAATAATGTTGATGAAGTTTAGGAGAGCTTTGGTAGTGTTATGCCCTGGTCTGAAACCATGCTGGATAGGGAGTAAGGAGGTTGTTTGTTTATAAGTATGCCATGAACTGATTGTGAATGCATGTTTCAAGCATTTTCAAAAGAGGGGAGAGAATGGCAATGGGCCAAAAGCTGGATATATCACTCAAGTTACCTTGTTTCTGTAGTTTGATGATGTGACATTATTTTTCCATGTGGCTGTGACAAATTATTTCTGAATAGAGCTATTTATGAGAATGGATACTGGAAAGGAAATTGAGCTGGCTGCTATTTTTAGGAAATCACAAGGAATTTCATTTGGAGCAAGTATATTTGGATTAATTTATTTGAAGATTTTTTGACTGTTGTAGTTGAAAGGAGAAAGTGAGTATTAATGAAATTGGTAAGTGAGATAGAGTGGGATACTATCTGAGTATCAAAGGAGCCCGCTTTGTTTTGAGTTTACTTGTGAAATAGTTTAGTGATGCTAGAGATAAAGTAATCATTGAAAGCATTAGCTGTTTCTTCTGATGAGCAATGGTGGTTGTGGTTTGGTTGTCCATTTAAGCCAGGATGTAATATTCTAGATACAGTGTCCCAGAATTGTCTACAGTTTTTGTAGCATCTGTTTTGTATATTGGAGTAATAAAGTTTCTTGCCACATTTGATCTGTCATTTGGCTTTAGTTTGTATGTTTCTATATTGTTGAAGATTGTTTTATATTTTATTACTTCAGTCATACCTTGCAGGCATTATTTGTATTCATTGATTTTTTTGGCTGCATGAGTAAGCCAAGGAGCAGGGCTGTTGTACAGTCTTAAGCCTAAGGTGGAACCATGCTGCTTAGTTCCCTAAATATCTTATTGAAGTAGACAGCAGCATCATCTAGTGGCAGAATTTTTAGGAAGTTCCAGTTGTGAAACCATAGTGAATTATTAAACAGTTCTGTGTCAAAGCTGTTCATATTCCAAGAGAATTTACATGTGTGTTCCCTGGGACATGTATGGCATTCTCTTGTGGCCTATTTTGGCAGATGGTTACTAAGTGTGCTTACTAAGGTGTCATGGGAGCTTATATTGTTAGGATTACTTGTTAATAACCAGTCCAAGGGAGGAATGTGATCATTTTTTGATTGATTCTTGCAGGATCAGTGGCAAGTTGGAGAAATTGCATCCGTTTATACTTACGGTTATCTCAGAGATGAGACTTGACCAGTCAGTGTTAACATCACCTAGTATAATTATGTGCACATTATGGGATAGTCAGCACAGGATGTCCTCCAATATGCTAATATTGTCTCCAGGTGGGACATAAAGGGCTGCTATATATATTGTTTAGTGTGCATTCAGTTTTAAGTTACTTGCAAGTAGTTTGGCATTTAGATGGAGGGAATGGTAGATGGGAAATGTGACAGGTTTATGCTATTGTGACACATTATTACTACTCATCCTGCTTTTTTGTTTAATCTGTCAGCTCCAAGAATGTTAAAAGTCAGGGAGAAAGTATTTTTGTTTTACTGATACTGGGTATGAACCAAGATTCTGCTATTGATATTACGTCAGAGGAATTATATTTTATCCATGCAAGTAGTTCTGGAATTTTGTTTGTAATAGTTCTGAGGTTCATATGGAATAGATTGCATTTAAGTTACCTGTAACACATTGCATTTAAGTTACCTGGCACTTGCTCACTAAAGCAATTATATAAGTCAGCTCTAAAAAATTAAAAGCACTACACCCTCACAAACTCCCCTTGAGTACCTTGTTACCCATTGGCCCTTTTTTCAATTATAAAGGAATTCCTAATACTATTCTAGCATGTCCAAAGGTCAGTTGACAATCTACTCTCCAGTCCAGCTGGTGAATCTGGGAATCTTGAGGCAATGTTACAACTGCCTCATGTACACAGACAACCCTCTCCTCCTCCTAACAAATTCCAACACATGTGAGAGATGCAACCATATAGCCAAACTGGAGGCTAAGCTCTCTCAACTCAGTACTGGCGTAACCAGTCAGGAGGAGAAGGAAACCACACTCACTACAATTCCAGTCTCACATAGACCTACCACGACAACAAACCAAACACATAAACACACAAAAACATACTCGGAGGCTCTAAATAAAAATCTGCCTAAGCAGCAGAGACCTCCAAATCAGACACCCAAGCAACCGCTACCCCAAAACAAAACACGTGCAACACATAGCTCACAAAGCCAGTGTGCCGAACAGTCACAGCCCTTAAGGCTAAACAACACACCTGATACACTTGTAATAGGTGACTCTATCGTCAGGCACACTGACGTCCCACTCACCAGGCTGAACAAGGAGAAGGTCACGGTGAGCTGCCTGTCGGGTGCTAGGATCTGCCACATAACACAAGCACTCAGGTCACTCCAAGGCAAGTACAAATATGACTCAGTCATTGTCCATGCTGGTGTGAATGACCTGAGACGTACCTCCCTGGACTACATGAAAAGAGACATAGAGGAGCTCTCTGAGCATGTAGCCCAGGCCGGTATGACCCTGACCTTGAGTAGCATCTTACCCTCACCAAGAATGATGCCACAATATGAAGACAAGATGATCAATTTCAACAATTGGCTTAAGTATTGGTGTCATTCAAAGGGGATCCAATGCCTGTCAGCCTGGGATGACATGCTCGACAAGCTACGATGCTTCGCTAGGGACGGCTTGCACCTGTCACCCCTGGGCTTTCGGATATTGGCAAAGGCTCTTGCTACCCCCATAGTGCCTTTTTTAGGCAAGGCTCAAAAGACAAACCCACCTCCATAGGTATCACAAGGGATAAGAAACTAAGAGTAATGCTACTCAACGCCAGAAGTCTAAACCTCAAGATGCACGCACTCGAAACTCTCCTTAGCATGGAGAACATCGATATCTGTGCAGTAACAGAAACCTGGTTCAAGGCTCCCGAGAGCACCCCAGCACTACCAGGTTATACCTCATACCATGCTTTTGGCCCCAAAACTTGGACCGAACCACAAAAGGAGGGGAGTATCAATATTCGTCAAAGATACCCACACCTCCAGGTTGGTGGCACAGCATGAAGCATCAGAGACTATCCATGTGCAACTAACTGTGGGTAAAACTGCCTTCCAGTTTATAGCCTGCTACAGACCACCCTCCCAAACACAGGAACCCCACTTGGCCTTCCTGAGAATACTGGAAAATATGAAGGTCTCTCCAAACACCATTATATTGGGCGACTTCAACTACCCAAACATAGACTGGGAGCATTACTCTAGCTCCAACACCCTAGCCCAAAGGTTCCTAGAATTTATAAACTCAAATGCTATGGAACAACTTGTTACCACTCCCACAAGAGGGGAAAACATACTGGACCTGATCATCACCAACATGGGGACACTATGCTCCAGACCAGAAGTGTATCCCTCACTGGTAAGATCAGACCATAAACTAATCTCACTGGATATTCACATCCCGACCCCACCCCCAGCCCAGAAAACCACAGTGAAAAACTTCTCTAAAGCAAATTTCACACACCTCAAAACCGAGGCGAAATCCTTCAAAGCCCCCGGGCCTGTGGAAAATACGGCCCAGACTGCAGAATCCTTTATAAACACATTCTATGAACACCTTCAGGAATGCATGGATCATGCAATCCCAAATAAAACCAAGACCCAATCCTCCAAAGGCAGACGTCCTGTCTGGTGGACCCCAGCCATAAACAAACTATACAATAGAAGGAGGAAGCTACTACATGATAGAGCAAAATCCCAAAAAGGGAAGGCATCTCTGATCAGTATTAGCAAAAAACTACGGGCACTCATAAAATTGTCTAAGGCCAGCTTCGAGAGAAAAATTGCACAGGACACTAAGGATAATCACAAGGCTTTCTTTAGTTATGTTAGGAACCTGGGTGGGAATTCCCAGATATGCTCAGAATTAGTCCAAAATGACAAAAAATACACCGAGTCCACAGACATTGCCAACAGCCTAGCTGACAGGTTCAGTGCAAACTTCTCCCCCCTCTCCCCACCAAAAGGGCAAATATCTATCCCAACTGAGTGCTGCCCCCCTGACATCTCAGATGCTCAGGTAAGAGCCGCCCTCTCCAAAGCAAAAAACACAGCATCAATGGGACCAGATGGTGTCCCGGGCTGCGTCCTACATGAACTCCAAGAAGAGCTAAACCCAAACATAAAACTACTGGTCAATCTTAGCCTTACTACAGGATATGTACCCAAAGAGTGGCGTACAGCAACAGTGGTCCCTCTCCACCAAGGTGGTGCCTCAACGGATCCTGGAAACTATCGCTCCATAAGCCTGACTAGCTTGGTCTGCAAAGCTATGGAAAGGATCATCATGGACCTCATAAATAAAGATATTGGGGACCTACAGACACTGGATCCTACCCAGTTTGGCTTTGTTAAGGGCAGATCCTGCCTCTTAAACCTGGTCGATTTCTTTGAAACAGTCACCAAGGCCATTGACGAGGGGAAGGTGGTCCACACAGCCTACCTGGACCTCGCAAAAGCCTTCGATACAATACCCCACTCGGGCATTATAGATAAGCTCACCAGCTTAAATATAAACCCCTATGTCACTAGATGGGTTGCAAACTGGCTCAAGGACAACACCCACATGGTTAGAATTGCTGTAGCCATGTCAGACTCCAAGCCAGTTACAAGTGGCGTCCCACAAGGCTCTGTCCTGGGACCTCTCTTGTTCGGTATATATTTCTCGGTGGTACAGGCCAACACGGAAGGACTGTGGCTGACCAAGTTCGCAGATGACTGCAAACTGGGCGCCATAATCAACTCTCCAGCCGACACAAGCATCCTCCAAAAGGGCCTCATAGAAACAGACAACTGGTGCCAGAGCCATGGCCTCAAGCTAAACGCCAAAAAGTGTATAGTCATCCCCTTTGACAAAAACAAAGTGCCCCCAAATTACCACATAGGTGGTAATACATTAAGTACAGAAGAAGTCATTAGGGACCTGGGGACCCAAGTTGAAAGCAATCTCTCATTTGACAACCACGTGGCCAAAGTGGTTAGAAAAACATTTTATATAGCCCACCTAATCATGAAGGGATTCACATCTAGATCAGGGGAGGCCATCGTGCCTCTTTACTCATCCCTCATCAGGCCCATAATTGAGTACAATGCCCCTTTTGGGATGTACCTTACCAGACACCTGCAGCAACTGGAAAGACCCCAAAAGTACCTCACCAAGAGGATCAAAGGGCTCAAACAGATGCCATATGCTGCCCGGTTAAAGAAACTCCAGCTCTACTCAGTGGCATACCGCCTGCTCAGAGGCGATCTGTGCCTGACATATAAAGCCATGTCCAACCCAGAATTAATGGACATGCTGCACCTCAGAAAATCCAAATCCCATCGAGCTATGCTCTCGAGAGACTTGAACCTCAGCACTGAAATAAATAGGACATGCTGGAGGGACAGATTCATAACCCAGAGGCTCCCTTCACTCTGGAATAAAATCCCAGTCCAGGTTAGGCAGAGTCCCACATTGACTCTCTTCAAGAGGAATCTTGATGAGTGGATGGGAGATCATAGGTTACCCCGGCTATCACTTCTGTGTCACTGTTAGACAGAGGCACAGTATACTAACCTCAAAAAAAGGCATAGCAAAATTAATTTAAAATGGGTGTCGAAAGCCAAACACACTCTGGCTAGGCTTATAAATGCCCTAGGGCAGATAGCCTAGTATAAACCTATGAACCTATGAACTGAGTTTTTTGGTGCTATTTCTTATTTTGCGTAGCTGTGTTGTTTTAGTTTTGAGAAGCAGCTAGTGATAGCACCTTTGAACCATTTTTGTAGGTATGGAGTATTTTAGGTTTAATGAGGTTTATGTAGTGATTTTTATATAAATGAGGACCTATTATGAACTTGAAAGATGCATGGGTTACATTTTAAACATATGTTTATGATAACAGGTAAAGCAGTCAGGGAGATGTGTTTGGTAAGATATATAGTAGGTTAGTAGTATGAGTATGAGGGAGGTTGGAGTGAGTTTTATGATGGGGAGCTTACGGTATGGGGTATTGTATAGGAGACCATATTTAGATGGTGAAGAGTATAGTACTGCCATTGTCAGTTATAGTAATAAGGAGATCTAAGATGTTGTTATTGGTTGGTAATATTTTGGAAGAAGGTATTGTTATGGATAGGATTGTTGTGGATTGGTAGCATTAATGGATGGCTGGAGCTAAGGTGAGAATAGATGTAGAGGCGGTAGGGTGGGTGGGAAATCGGGGTAGTGTAGTGTAGTGGAATATTCCTGAGTACAGTGAGGGTGAATGGAGCATGTTGCACCTGGCAATGTTAGAATTTGGACGAAAAACAATCTGTCATGATTTCCTGACAGTAGGCAGGTGTTTAACTAATACCTGTGCTGAAGACAATTGTTTTCATTCAGTTTAACATTTATTTGTGATGTTTATATTAATCTGAAAATTAAAGGTTAACTCTAATGTTGTTAGAGGTAGTTTCTGTGTAGCAAGGAGATATATATGTTACAGCTGCATAACTAGGAAAATTAGAGAGACAGTGTGTGTGTGTGTGTGTGTGTGTGTGTGTGTGTGTGTGTGTGTGTGTGTGTGTGTGTGTGTGTGTGTGTGTGCGTGCGTGCGTGCGTGTGTGTGTGTGTGTGTGTGTGTGTGTGTGTGTGTGTGTGGGAAGATACATTATTAATACAAGGGTAATTAACAGGCAGATTGTATTTGAAAAAGGTGCTATTAAACTGGAACCAAAGTCTTTAGTGAAGGTAACAGGTTGGCACTATGTCCCAAGTCATGTGTGCATACCTATAGTGGTCAGTACATCAACAGGTCAAATGCAAATAAAATTATTTAAGAGGACTAAAGACAATTTTAACACTTATTTAAAAACACTAACATACTGAGCCAATAATGCAGGCTGAAATCTTGCTTTATCCTCTGTGCAGATACATGTTGTTCTTGTACCTTGATTATTGACTACCTCACAGTCGGCGACAATCCAGATTAGGAGGGAAAGAAATGGTTGCTTGATAGCTGAGGGGTAAGGTAGATTTTTATCTAGAACAAGAGATGAAATGGCAGAAAAACAGGATTAATTCATGATAAATTGAGTTAATCGATTAACTACTATAGAGTAAATAGCAGATATCAAGCATTTAAGTTATAGCAATGACAAACCATAATTGGTTCTCTCAGTTGTGGGGCTTATGATTCTGTAAAATACAGCCTTTTGTCATTATGATAGTCTTCAGATGACTCTAGTGCTCATCTTGGTTACTTTCATCATAAAATACACTTTAATACTTTTTACATTCATATAATAATGCATAAATCATTTTGGGAGGAAAATACTACCAGTCTCATTACAAATGACACACAATAACAAAAAGCAGAATCATTGCTAGGTTGGGGTAAAGTGGAAACTGCCGTGACCACAAGCTGTTGTGGGCAGAAAGGTGTAGCAGGCTAATAATCTGCTTGTTGCCATCTCCAGTCTGGGGCCCTCTCCAAAAGAATAGGTCTTCTTCTAATGTAAAATGGCAAAAGAGTTTTAAACTGTAGCAAAATGTTTGGTGAATTCGTAGCAAGCAGTTGCTACAGTTTACACTACATGAGGAGCACTATTGTGCTCATTTTTGACTGCAGCTGCAGTGCAGGCATTTTAGTGCCAGTACGCAAAGAAGAGCAATACGGATCAGCTGATCCTACCCTCTAATACTTTACATTTGGCATGGCTACACCCTTTGCCCCAGCCTAGCTATGCTGCTGAGGACACACAATCAATAATTATAATTAGGCATAAATTGGAGTACTGGCAATGTGCCAGCATTCATTTAGTATTGAGAGCTGGTATTGATGCTGGTATTTATTTATTAAGTAATTGTTGCTGCTCAGCTGTTTAAGTGAATGCTGGACTTGATGGATTTTCTGTAATACTGCTACAGTGAAAAAAAGGATCAGGACAGCTTTTTTTTTATACCTCAACTTAAGTTTGAGGGTGCGAGGGTTAATGTGTAAATTCAGATACACAATCCTGGCTGGCATAGGTATGGATTAACAATGGACACTGATGATATAGCTTTCAGCCTGATGCCACTGTAAATCAAGGGTGCCAGCTACAAAGCAGTAGTCAAACATTACCTTACAGCCAAACCATCTCTTTCATATCCCATCCCTAATCCTAAAACCCATCTAAAACCCTTATCCTAAAACTTGTCCTTAACCCTAAGGTTCCACCCTTAACCCAAATCTTAAAACTGTATCCCTAACCATAAAGCTCCATTCCTAGCACTAATCCTAAAACCCTGACCCTTATGTTAACCCTTATTCCTAACCCTCATCATAAAATTTCATCCTTGACCCTCACTCTCGTCAATAATCTTAATCTTAAATCCCACTTCCTGAATTTAATTCTAAACTATTTTAACACCATGTCACTCTTTATATTAATAGCAACAACTTTCCACCCATTGCTGTATCACAGCCATAGCAGGTGGCATTTCCTTGTTGTAAATACTGGTGTGTCCTAATCTACACAATTACCTCTTACAGACTGGGGATTGCTCAGAGAGCCAGTTTATGTAGCTACTACTGTGACATACAAAACAAATGCCCAACATATGCTATTGAGAAGTGCCTGTTTATAATTGTTAGTTATGGCTGCACTATGATTGGATTTCCCCATTATCACACAGACCAATCATTTCACACAAATGCCCAAAATTCGTTTCATATACAATAGAGACCAGGTCTTTTAAATACATTCCTGTCATGGGGAAGTATAACAGTGATGATACAATAAAAATGCTTACTAAGTACTGCATTCAGAACATGCAAATGAATATTTTCCTGAAAAGCTGTAAATCTTCATGATTTACTGCAATGTGCAGTTTGCTGCTCCACTCAAAGCACACGCACTTCCAAGATGTAAATCCTCACTTATCATGGCTAGCCTTAGATATACATGACCTAGTATGGTTTCATTCAGTCACTGGCATATTCCCAACATTTTTTACCCTCACTGAGTAAAAGTGCCCTTCCCATGGTGCTTCTGTTGATAGAAGAGTGGCACCCTGTAAGGAAAACACTGCACACTGCTTTGTTTACAAACTTTGTACTAAATTCTACCTACAGCCTCAAAGATTCTTTGATTTATTAGCTAGACCATGGTGAGTAGGAACAAGCAGAAAACCCAGTGACTTGGAGCATTGGAAGGCATTGACAGTGTCTGATAAGTTCAAAAGTTATGATTACCAGTGATGAGACCTTAGCTGTTAAATCACTGAGTCCAAAAATTTGGAAGAAAGATTCTTCCATTTATTGATGTGTCTGACTGAGCCATGAGCACTCTTTGACTCCCTGATGTTTTTTAGGAACAACATTCCAAATTCTTGAGATGGTCTGAGTACTAAACCTGGTTCTCAATGTTGAATTGGTCATGTAAATTTTAAAATTCAAGTTGGAATAGTTATGAGCATAGAACTACATCTTAATTCATGATTAAGCAATATTTGCTTCATTTCATCCTTATGTGCTTAATATGCTAGTTTTTAATACCTTATATATTATCCATAATGAAATGAATAAACGTAAAGCCTCTTGCATTTTTTTCATTGTATGTTGATTCTCCAGCCAGTATCGAGACACTGCAGGTAAAAGAGCCAAGAATGTCTGCATGAGAATATTGTGGTCAGAGTGCAACACAATGGACTGGTTTGTAACAGGCAGCCAAAAACCAGATACTGTAAACACTGGATGGATAGAGCACAGATCTAGAAGAACATATTATAATTAACACATTTAAATAAATAAATAAATAGATAAATAAACACATAAATACATAAATAAATATATATATATATATATCTCAACTGTCCCTGATTTCAAAGAATGCCCTTTATTTTTCCTTCATATTTGTAATCTACTCTTCCTAGGATGTGTGATTTTCTAGCAAATAACTGATTGCTGCTGCCATTAAATAAAGACAGACATTTGTGTATCAGATTTCATATCCTTTAGAAGATAGATGCATGTCACAAGGTCACAAAAAAATGATTTGGACAGTCCTGCGATAAACTGAAGTCCTGGACAAGTACAAACATTGCTTGGTCTCAAAGGACGGTGCCCTGTGGGAGTGAGTGTATATATCAGGGTTTAGCTCTTTGCCCACAGCAGCTCATTCTGGTGATGGACTACATTAGCATGAAAGTTAGAAGGAACAGATCAACAAAGCTGCTGTATGCAGATGATGTTGCACTACAAGCAGACTCTGAACAGGAACATTATCAAATGATAAGGGACTGGAATATAAAACTGAAGGCACATGAGTGACAGCAAATGGTGGAAATCAAAACAACCTGAACACTGATGTAGAAGGGAAACATGTTAACACCTTCAAGTATGACTGAGAAGATGCTCTGAATGAAGAGGTTAAAGCTAGGATCACAGATTCTGCAGCCAACTGGAACATAGTGTCAAGGCTGCTGTGTAGCAGGAAAATGCCAAAGAAGTTAAACAACATAAGAATAGTGATATGACACTGTATGGCACAGAAACCTGATAAGCACAGAATGAGCAGTTGATGAAGCTTGATGTGATGAATATGAAGTGATTGAAATGGATGGCATGAGGCATAATATGGAACATAAGAAGAAATTAGGTCAACAAATTAGAAGCCGAACAAGTTGAAATGGCAGAGATGGCCAAGTTGAACAGATTACAGGCATTCAGTCACATGTTCAGATAAGCAGAAGACCGTTAGATGAAAAAGATTTAGGAATGAGAAGAAGAAGCAGGCAAGAGGAAATGAGGACATTCAGCCAAGACATGGATGAATGGATGGATTGTTTAAGAAATGACCTGTGACAGTCAGGCATGACTGTTAAAGAAAATATGATAGCAGCACTGAATCAAGTGAGGGTGTGACAACTGATGGAACACCTTGATGCTATGTAGAAAAAGAAGGATTATTTCTACTTTGGCTGGCTTACTGCATGTGTAAAAAAAAAAACAAAAGAGTTAAAATAAACTTACTCTAGCTGCTTGTGTAGAACAGAGCATGTGTGCTGTATCTTTAAGAAGCATTTCAAGGACTGAACGTGCATATAAATACTGAGCATGTGCTGATCTCAGTGCCATTGTGACAGTGCAGCCAGAGAGTGAGCATGTTTGAGTGTAATAGTTTGTATATAAATTTACCTAAGTTAAAGTTAATAAGCTTCAATTCTGATGTTTGTATACAATAAAGCTGCTTGAACAGAACCCACAAAGTCTTGTCTGTTGTATCCTGACTAGACAAGTGACATGGAGTCAGAACCAGGATTCCCGAGACTGCTTTCCAGAGCTATGAGGTGCAGAGTTAACAGTGAAGGTAAAATAATAGAAATGAGCACAAAAATGGAACCAGAAAAGAACCAAAGGTGATGAAAACTTGCACAAACAGTTTATTTTATACAAAAAAGATAAAATGGAGCATCACAAGGGCACAAACTGCATTATTAAGAGAGGCACAACAGTTTTGTTGATTAAACAAAATGTTTAAAATTAAGAGATTTGATAAAACAAGCATCAGAAAAGTACATAAGGGATCTGGCGTTACCTTGGAATTGCAAAATGGGCATGTTTAGAGTAAAACGCACAGAAGAAAAGTATAATGGACATGGAAAGAGATTGAACAAGCAAAACAAATATAATAAGGGCAAAAAGGGATACATTAAGCATAAATAAAGCAAGGTGACTGCATGTTTTGGCAAAGTGCTGTGTTTTAGCATAACTACTATTTCTCATTAATTAAAGCCCTGAATAGCATAACTAGAGTTAGTTGAAGTATCTCAAACTGTGTGAAAGTGCTTACAGTGTGTGCTTATTACTGTGCATGTACTCCAAAACTTTGTGTGCAAAGTGCAACTATTTCATAAAGTACAGTCGAAATGCAGCAATTTCAAAAAGTTTCTAGTGCTGGGTGTGTCTATTCACAAAGTGCTGCCATTACAGAGCGTTTCTTGCACTGTAAAGAATTATCTAGCAAAATACCACAATTTTGGAGAAATTTCAGTGTGCTGTTTATTTGCAAAGTGTTATGGTTAATATATTTGAAAGACAGTGTGAGAGGGGTATTAGAAGTACTTTGGACAAAAAGACAAATAGATATTATAATTTAACAAAGGAAGATTATTTGTTGTTAAATGATTTAAAAATTAATAAAAGTGTTCGCTATATGAAACCCGGCAAAGATGGCAGCCTTGTAATAATAGGGGTTCATGCTTATTGTGGCCATATGACTGAATTATTTAGCAATGTAGAAATTTGTGAACAAGTTTCACTCAATGAAATTAACTTGGCATACAGGTCTATTAAGATTGATTTAGATGAACTACTGTTATTTGATCAGATTCCTAGGTCACTGTATGAATATTTGCATGTGGAAAGACCTACAGTTTCAAAAATTTTTGGGATACCTAAGATTCATACTAATATAGGGAACCCAGCGATGCGTCCAATTGTTTCTGGCAAGGGCTCAGTTACTAAGCCACTTGCCAAGTATGTGAATGGTAGGTTGAAGCACATTTTTGAATCATTTCCACATGTGCTTAAGGACTCGTGGAAATTGCTGAATAAGTTACAACCAGTTATCATACCTCAACATTCTTTACTGATTACATGTGATGTACACAGTTTGTACACTGTAATACCACAGGATGTGGGTTTAACTTATTTTAAAGATATAATATTAGAATTTAGTAGACTAGATATGAGTGAACAAGAAATGGTTGTTTCTTTTATGGCTATAGTATTGAACAAAAATTTTATAAGTTTTGAAGGTGAATTTTACAGACAAAACCAGGGCGTAGCAATGAGTGCAGCCTGTGCCCCATTATTTCCAAATGTGGTGATGTTATGATGAGAATTGCATTTATTGTTTAAAACACCTTTATTTAAATAATGTCTCACATATCATATATATCTGGATGATTTACTTTTTATTTGGACAGGTACTAGTAAACAATTGAACATGTTTGTAGATTTTATGCAGAAAAGTAGTGAATTTCTGAAATTTTCATATGAGATGAGTAATGACACTATTAATTACCTTGATATTAATAGAACCAAGAACAGGGAAGGTTCATTGGTCACAAAAATGTTTAGGAAACTACTTACTGCAATACATTTCTACATTTTTCGAGTTGTCATCCTATGTATGAAAAGAAAAGTATTGTGAAGAGTCAGTTGATTCGTGTTTCTGGGTTTACATCAGATAATTTGGAATGTTTAAGGGAATTCTCAGTTTTAAGAGAAATGTTCAAAGAAAGAGGGTACCCAGATGACTTGTTGGATAAAATCATTACTGAGGTCTGGGCGGGCAGGCAGAACAAATTTGTACCAATCGTTAAGTTTGGTTTTAACTGTCAGGAAAATTCTGTGACTAGGACTAGCAGTTCCAGTTTCTAACTGGGTAACAATATGGTAATGCACTACACCACTGACTCTAAGGAAATTGAAAAAAAATATTTGTAAAATTAGACATTATTACACGCGGGTAGTGATATTTGTCAGTTATTCAATACTAGACTGACATTTACATGTAGAAACATGACAAATTTTAAAGGATTACTGGAAAGTACAGGAAATAGGGGTGGTATTCCTTTAAGTAGAAGATGTGAACACTGTTCTTATTGTAGGTTTATTAACATGGAAAAGAATGGTGAAATGCTGAGGAAAATAAAAGTATGGAATAGAAAAAAAAGTGTTGAATTGCAACACACAAAGGATTATTTATTTAGCTACCCATTGCACATGTGATGCATTTTATATTAAAAAAAACTATTAATTCATTGAAGCAAAGAATTTATCAGCATGTGTATAGTATAAAGAAAAAGGATAGTAAAAGTGTGCTAGCTAGACACTCTGTATATTGTACTGGTTTTAAAAAAAATAAATTTTTTGATTTTGGAACAACTCTCAATGGAAGATGTCACTGGGGACTGGGAAAATAGATTGCCGCATAAAGAAATGACATGGCAGCTTAAATTTGATGCTACCTATCCACCAGGACTAAATGAGAGTATTTCAATCTTTAGTGAGTTAAAAAGAAGGGCACAGCAAGTTTAATGTTTTGTTTTTAGCAATAATATGTTTTTGTGTGTTTTAGGAATATTTTAAATACATTTTAAATGTGTTGTAAAAGTGCTTTAAGACCAGCATGCTGAAAGCAAATGTACTGGCCTACAGGAAGGGAGTGTAAGCAATGGTTCTGCTATTTAATTGTTAATTTGATTAACTTGGTTCTGAAGATGTCTGTTATGTCAGATGAAAGCACTTAACCATTACTTGTGGATTTAACTCTGTAGATTAAAAGGTGTTTGCTGTGCTTCTAACTGACTGACTTGGTTTCTTCTGTCATTAGGAAAGATGTTATATCTTCTATTAACCCTGCAAGGGCCACATCATGAGAAGTATTATTTTTAGTCTAATAAATTTAACTAAAAGGTAAAGAGCAGATAAGGTGGGTCGGAAAGGCACTAGCAATTATAGGCATAGATGATATCTCTCATCTAGTATTATATTGGGATTTAACAGCTAGGCTTGTAAAGACCTTCAGGTCAATAACCTAGTAACATCCAATGAACCTATGAAACTAGCATGTAAAAAATATGAGCAGATACTTCTTTTTCAGAATGTTTGTAGACATAATGCTATGTCCAATTTCACCTTCCAAGGTGATAGCCAAAAAATCCACTTTGTTATGCAAGACAATAAAATTAAACAATATCTATTGAGGTATACATTGTAATACAGCAACAAAATTAATACCCCTAGGTCTTGTCACCTTTGCAAAAAAAAGAATAAATCATCAATATATTAAATAATCTCTACCAACTGTTTTCAAAAAATGAATTCCCCAAAATAAAAATCCCTTCAAACCAAGTCAAGGAAATATTTGCATAAGCAGGAACAAAAGATATGCCTATAGCTGTGCCTTTCATTTGAACAAACCACTTGTTCTCTTACTTAAAAATATTATGAACTGAATATAAATGTAACAATAAGACGTGAAACAAACAGACATTCACCCAAATAATGAGAAGCACCACTAATACCAACCAAATGCTTTAGAGACGCGGCTAAACTAACCACATCTAACCTCAGCTGCAAAGAATTATCAGGCAACTCAGTGTTTTTAAATCTAGCCGCAACTTCTGAAGTGTTTTTAAAATATGATTTTGGTTATGATATCATTTAATATATGATTTTGTTTGTATCATAAAACCTTTCATGAAAAGATCATGCAGTATAGCAGCCCTCTCCAAATCACTTCCTGTATGGAGCTGTCTCTCTTTGTTTGAATATAGATCAGCCTGCTTTTTACATCTTATAGTTGTTACAGCCATGTTAAATGGAAAAAGATTTACCATTTCAACAACACTTCAGAAACAATAGGTATTGCCTCTGCATTTATTTGCCACAGAGGGGCTAATATCAAAAATGTACTGGAATTAAAGGCTAAGAATAACATTAAAAACTGGCATAGAGCTGGATTGGACCAGGAAATGTGATCATTCCAAGTCAAGTAGCTTTATTAATGTGAATAGGTGCAGAGAAATATTAAGGCATCATGAGTTAACATTTGGACATGCTAGTGCAAACTGTGATACTAGAACAGTTGTTTATTGAGTTAATTACTAATCCTGTGACATGTTCTACATTGGCAAAACCAAATGTAGCATAAGTGAAAGAATATATGAGCATGTTTACAATATCTGAAAGGGTTCACACACAAACACATTAAGTAAATAAACTGGTTGCTGCAAGAGGTTTTCCAAGTTCATTTTCATGGAGTTGAAAAATATTCATATGACTTCAAGTAGAGGTGGAGGTGGAGGTTTCTCTATTTACATCAAACATAAATATACTTCAAGGCTGGTCAAACAGGACAATGCACCTGAGCTGCTCCATGTTCAAATCACCATAGGTAAAATCCAATACCACTTCCTTGCAAGTTATAGGTCTCCCTCTATGAGCCAGGAAACCCATACCACATAGTTAAACTTATTAGAAACACTAACCATCCAACCCAATACGATGTTCATGGGTGACTTTAATTACCCCACTGTTAACTGGGAATCCTATATGGCATCAAGTGTACATGCACAGAGATTCCTGGATTTTGTAAACACAAACTCCCTGGACCAGATAGTCAATACACAAACCAGGAGTGCAACCATACTGGATCTGGCCCTCACTAATATGGGAGAGTGCTGCACATTCTCTACTGTAATGCCTTCCCTGGTAATGTCAGACCACAAAATGGTTTCCTTTGAAGTAAAAATAAAACCTTGACAATCAGCTCAATCGCAAATATTCAGGAACTATTCTAAGGC
This sequence comes from Protopterus annectens, assembly GCF_019279795.1. Taxonomy (NCBI): domain Eukaryota; kingdom Metazoa; phylum Chordata; order Ceratodontiformes; family Protopteridae; genus Protopterus; species Protopterus annectens. The sequence goes on from NC_056748.1 coordinate 311,209,100, forward strand.
TAACCTCCTGTTATTAAGTGAGAAACTGGAAAACTTTCAAGCCACTATAAACCCTGAGAACACTTCTGCCTATGCAGAACTGTTCACAGATATCCTGTACAAGCATGTTAATGGCTGCATAGAGGCAGCTGTACCCACCAAGAAGAAGTACAGAATTAACTCAAAAAACAAGCCACCCTGGTGGAATCACAAAATCAATTGGATATATAACAGGAGGAAGAAAATACTGGCAAAAACTAGGAGGTGCATCACCCGGCAGGAGAAAAGCATGCTCATCAAACTAAACAAGCAACTCAGAGGACAAATAAAGTCTACCAAAGCCAAATTCAGGGTAAGTTTGGCCTCCCAGGCCAAGAACAACCACAAAGTATTCTTATCTATGTCCATAACCTCAAAGGCAATACAGAATTTTGTACAGAGCTCATTGAAAATGGAGCCACCTATACTGAGCCAGAAGATATAGCAAACCTCCTGGCTGGCAAATTCAGTTCCAACTTTACTCATCTCTCTCAAACTTCCCTCAAGAAATATCATAAAATATAACTCCCCCTACTATCACTAGGGAACAGGTCCTTAATTCTTTCTCTAAGACCAAGAACACTATATTTATGGGCCCAGACAATATCCCAGGATGCTTTCTAAATAGCATGAAGCATGACCTATCAGGGCCTCTGGAATTACTATTTAACTGTAGCCTTCAAACAGGCTTTGTGCTTCATGAATTCAGAAAGGCAACAATCAACCCTTTGCACAAAGGTGGGTCATCTACAGACCCTGGAAACTACAGATTCATGTCTCACTAGTCTAATATGTAAAGTCATGGAAAGAATTATCATGGAGATGATCAATAGAGATATGGTAAACCTTCAGACACTGTACCCAACCCAGTTTGGTTTCATCAATAACAGATCATGCCTACTCAACCAGGTGGACTTCTTTGAGAAGGTCACCAAAGCAATGGATGAGAGCAAAATTGTTCACACTGCCTACCTTGACCTGGCCAAGTCATTTGACACAATAAATCACTCAGGCATTGTTGGAAAAACTCAAAGAGGTTAGGTACAAACTCATATGTCACCCTGTGGATAATCAACTGGCTCACAGACAGGACACAAGAAGTTAGAATTGGGGAGACCACCTCTACAAAGAGACCAGTCACAAGTGGAGTCCCTCAGGGATCAGTCCTTGGACTGCTCCTTTTTGCCATTTAGTTCCCAGAAGTCAAGGCCAATGTCAGTGGTCTCTGGCTAATTAAATTTGCAGATGATTACAAATTAGGAGCTGTCATTGAATCTCACACTCACTCAAATATTCTCCAGGAGGGGCTGACACAGACAAACAACTAGTGTCAGAGCCATGGACTAAAACTAAATGCCAAGAAATGCATAATAGTATCCTTTGAGACGTCATCTATCCCTGGTAACTATCATATTGACAACACACTCTTTAGAGCTGACCCAATAGTGAGGGACTTAGGGACATACATAGATATTAATCTAGCCTTTGATCAACACATGCATACAATGGTGAGGAAATCATTCTATGTATCGCAACTTATAAACAGATATGGCATCTAAGTCCAACAAAGGCATTGTTCTACTGTATTCTTCATTAATCAGACCTATCATTGAGTACAATGCCCCCTTTGGAATGTACCTAACTGGGCATATCCAACAACTGGAATGTCCACAGAGGTTCCTCACTAAAAAAATACAGGGTGTTAGTAATACTTCCTATGCAGACCACCTCAAGGCCCTATCCCTGTATTCTGTATCTTACAGGCCTTTGAGGGGAGATCTATGCCTGGCATACAGGGCATTGTCAGACCCGACTCTGATGGACCTCCTGCATATCCACAAAACAAACAGTACCAGAATTACCCATTCTAAAGTCTTAAACCTTCCCTGTGATACAAATAGGACCTGCTGGTGAGATAGGTATGTATCCCAGAGACTGCCCTGTCTATGGAACAGGCTCTCCATCCATGTGAAGTAGAGTTCCTTCCTAACCTAATTTATGTACAACTTGAACATTTGGATTGGAAACTGGAAAGTCACCCCTGGTTTGGTACCTATGTCTGTAATGCAAACAGGTAGCCTGTAAATGTTTCATCTCCCAGGCCCATGCTTACACTTATCAAGGGTATCACAACTTGTCAGAGATTTGGGATGCATGGCTAGGATTAAAAAGCCCCTTGTGGTCATTAGCCTAGTAAACACTTATGAACCTAGGTAGGGGGAGTTAGTAAATGCAGAAAGTGAAATCCCAGCAGTCAGAAGGGGTAGGGATGAGGTCTACATGTGGCAGTCTGGTAGCCTTGTTAATTCAAATGAATGATATGAACTGCATTCTAATTGTTTTTTGCTGTCTCTTGAGTACAAATGCTGTTAGAAGAAGCAACAGACATGTCAACCATGAAGAGAAGCAGGGTATAGGATTGCACTTGATGCTTTTCACTATAAACAAAGAATGTTATGGATAAGAATGGGAGGAATTAGGAGAGTAAAACAGCTGCACAAAATGTTAAAAGTTTCACTGGATTTTCAGGGTTTTGTGCACATTCTTATAAATAGTTCAGAGAGCATATTTAAAGCAAAAATCCATGACAGTTAATTATATTTTTCTTGTTACAGAAATGCAGTTGCAGAAGTAAGTGTGATACTCTAGGTCATTACCAAGACGAGGCAGGGATAGGTCTGATCACATTCTGTGGGAGATGCACTAGCTGTAGCTTGGAAGCCTTACATTTCACATAATACAGCTACTTTTTTACCCTCTTGTAGTCATTTGCATTGCTATCTAGATAGCATATATGTCAAATCAGTTTTAAGATCTCAGGATTCTATTTTCTTGCCATTTGTAAAAGATCATTTTCCTCACCTGCCAACAGTAGTTTTGGCTGCCAAAATAAACAAGTGTGAAGAACCCTTTCGATTGACAATTAAAAGAGAAGCAGTGGTACAGTGATTATTATGAAGAGTGGTAACTACTTACTGAAAGTACAGGTGTACAAAATCTTACCATAACACTAGATGTCCTTATCTTCATTGTTGCAGTATTCTTTGCTAAAGGGATTCCCTGCCATGTGTAGCCCTACATCCAGCCAGTATAACAAAGCTTTAGGTTTTTATAGACATTGGACATCACATGTATGCTACCCGCTCAAGGTGTAAGGCACAAAGGTGATGTACATACCTCAGAAATAAATAGCCCCAGGATGAACAGCAGACCTAGAAAGTAAGAGGAACATGTGCATCCTGAAGGAGAAAAGGAAAAGGGAAAAGCAGAAGGAGAAGAGGGAGGGAGCGAATACTGAAACAGTGAAGACAAGGACTACTGTTATGGTAAGATTGTACACAATGGTACTATCTTCCATATTGCTGTTGCATCTTTTACTAAAGGGAGAGGACAAAAGCTCAAGAAGAAACTTGAGAGGAGGAAGGCTCAGAAGAGCACTCAAGAAAACCAGCAGGATAGCTCTGGCAAAGCCAGGTCTTGCTCTGGAAACAACATCCAATTTGTAATGCTTAGTAAAGGTATGAACAGAGGTCCAAGTAGCAGTCTCAAGGATGGAACTGGTATCCAGTCCTTTGAAAAAAGCCCCAGAAGAAGCCACAGCCCTGGTAGAATGAGCCTTTACAGAAGAATAAATGCTTTGTCCATGAAAGGAGTAACAAAAAGAAGTGGCTTTATAGATCCATGAGAAATGGTTTGCTTAGAAACAGCCAAACCTAGAGATCTGGGATGAAAAGAAACAAAAAGCTGCTCAGATTAGCACATGGCCTTAGTCTTATCAAAATGACATCTGAGCTGCCTATGCAAATCCAGTGTGTGTGAAGAACATTCTCACTTGCAGACTGCAGAGAAGTAAAAGGTGAGGACAAATTAATAGACTGATTAAGAGACAATTCGTTAACCACCATATGCATGAAAGAAGGCTTAGTATGAAATAACACCCTGTTCTTATAAAAAACTAAAAAAAAAAAAAAAAAAAAAAATATATATATATATATATATATATATATATATATATATATATATATATATATATATATATAAATATATATATATATATATATATATATATTATATATATATATATATATATATATATATATATATATATATATAGGAACAGCTGTAAGAGCCTGGAGTTCAGACACTACTTTAGCTGAAGTAAGGATGAAAAGAAGAACAGTCTTCCAGTTACAATGCTGTAAGGAAGAGGAAGCTGCAAGCTCAAAAAAAGCCTGGGTCACTCTCTCAAGAACAAAATTAAGGTCCCAGGAAGAGGGAATAGGCTTTCTGGGAGGTCTGATATTAAGGATGTGTTTAAGAAATTGCTTGACCTCAACCCTAGAGACCAGATGAGAAGTGAATGACAGACAAGCAGAAAGAGCTGAAAGGTGAGCTGTGACTGAAGAATATGCCAACCCAACATGGAGCAATTCACCCAAGTAAGAGATAACCAGATGGATGTGCAGAGAAAGTGGGTCATGGTTACGAGCAAGGCAGCAAACAGAAAATCTCTTCCATTTGGACATATAGGATTTCCTGGTAATGGGTTTCCTGGTCTCCTGCAGAACCCTAAGCACATCATCAGAGAAAAGGTGCCTAAAATGGATAAAAAATGAATCACCCTCAATGTCAGCTGAACTGTGGACAAGTGAGGATGGGGGAGAACCTTCTTGTCCTGAGTGAGTAAGTCTACCCTGTGCGGTAACTTGTGGTGATTGCCCTAGGCTAGATGCAGAAGAAGGGAGGACCAATGCTGTCTATGCCAAAATGGAGTTGCCAACAAGACTGGGAAGTCAGAATGAAATGAAGGGGACAGAAGGCATAGAGAAACATCCCTTTCCAGGAAAAAGAGAGGGCATCTACCTTCTAGGCCAGAGGACTTGGGACTCTGCCATAAAAATAAGTTGTTGCCTGTTTAAAGGGGAGGCAAAAGATCTACCTGAGGAATACCTCACTGATAGACAAGGCACAAAAACACATCTCTGTGAAGTATCCATTCGTCAGCCTATGTTATGGACTTGCTCAGAGAGTCTGCCATCATGTTCTGCTCTGAAGGAATATATACAGCTGGAAGAGTCAGTTGATACTGGACAGCTAGATCCCAAACTTGAAGACCCACCCTGTAAAGAAGGTAGGACCACATTCCCCCCTTGATTGCTGATGTACCACATTACTGTGTTATTGTCTGTAAAGATTTTGAGAGGCCCTGAAAGAAAAAAGAATGAAAGTCATGAAGGTAAAAAGGAGAGCTCTCATATCCTTGATATTGATATGGTCTGACCTCTGATGAGGGAGCCAGAGACCCTGGACCTTGAGGGAACCGAAAGATGCTCCCCACCCTGTGTCTGAGGCATCTGAAAAACAGTTGCTGAACAGGGACTGGGGGCTGAAAAGAAGTCCTGGGTTGATAGAAAGCTAATGAACCTATCACTGAAGCTCAAGTTTGAGGCATGGAAGAAGAGGGACTGGAAAATCTAGAGTATGACAGTGTTGGAGCCATACTGACTTTAGGAACCATTGTAGTGTTCTCATGTGGCCCCTGGCTAAAGGTACCATAGGAATGGTGGAAGACATGAATCTCAGATTCCTAAGAAATTCTCTGCCCATATGGAAAACCCAAGGAAAAATGACTGAATAAAGGTGATCAAGGAAAGAGCCTTGGGATGAGCCAGGGAGGCTGACATAGGAATGGTCTGAAGACTGCAACTGAGAAACACGTGACCCTAAGAAGGAACCAGGGCTGATTTTTGGAAGTGAAGGTGATGAAGCAAGGTCTCGGGGGAGGAAGCCTGAATGAGAAGGTCATTCTGATAAGGTAGGATTTGAGCTCTTCTCATCCTCTTAAAAGCAATCATGAGAGAAAGGCCTTAGGTGAAAACCCTTGGGGCCACAGAAATGCCAAAGGGTAAAGCAAAAAACTGAAAATACAAGAACAAAACAGAGAAAAGCAAAAATTCCTGAAAAGGAGATAAATAAGGATGTAAAATTAAGCATCCTTGAGATCCAGAGATTAAATGAAAGCCTGGGGAAGAAGAAGAGGAAACACGGTCTGAATGGACAGCATCCAGAAGGAAGGGATCTTCAAAAAGGTATTGAGTTGAAAAGGTCCAGAATTTGGGCACCAGGTACCTTCCTTCCCAGGAACCAGAAACACTGTGGAATAAAATCCCTTCACCTCCTGGGAATGGGGAACAGCTTGAATGGTACCTTGAGAGAAAAGGCCCTGAAGTTCAGGAAAGAAAGAAAGCTGTTTTTGACGTTGATGGATGCCCAGAAAAGGAGGAAGGGGCCTCCACACCATGAGGTATCTTTGACAGATGCTGGACAGAACCCAAGAGTCTTAAGTGATCCTTAACCAATTTCAAAGGGACAGAGAAAGGCAAAGAGATAAAGGAACTGGTCTGAGGAAAGGGGAAAACAGACAGCCAGATGGAAACTAGTTTGTCTTAAAAAAGAGGTTTCTGAGAAATGGGAGTCTGAGTTGATTTAGCAAATGGAACCCACCGAGAACCTTTTTTACATCTGAGGGAAGGGCAAGGCTGTCTGTGAACAAAATCAGATTTAGAAGGATAATTCCATTGGAACTTTGGAATAGGAGAAACAAAAATATACTTCAATTCCTGTAAGGCTTCCCCTTATCTTGCAGAGACTTAAAAAATCTCAGCAGCTGCAGAACCAAATAGGTTCTTATTATCCACAGGAGCATCCAACAATTTAGCCTTAAGGTCATCAGACAAAGGCTGGAGATGGATCCAAAAGCAGCATCTCAAACAGAACCAAAAGCATCCCTAGGAGAGTTGTCAGCTGCATCATAGCTAAATTTAAGAGAGTGGCAAGCTACTTGAGAAGTGAAGCCCAGTAAAGGAAGGGCCGAGGTCCTTTGTTAAGAATCAAGAAGGTCAAAGATAACATGGAAAGCCTGAGAAAGAAGGACTAAAATATACCTGGTCATATTGGTCTGGAGAAACCTGAGAGCAGACACATTTAAAGCACTCCATCATATGAGAAATAACATCCCCAAAGGAAAGTTCTTCACCAGGGGATTCTGGGATAATAGAGTCTTCCTATTCAGAGTCATAATCTAAAGGGGAAGGGATCTGAGAGGAATATGCCAGAGGCACTTCCCCAGAATCCAAGTCCTCATCAGAGGAGTGCTGCTCCCTGGGCCATGTAGAAGACCAAGTGGAAACAGGTACAGAAACTCCTTGGGGAGGATTCAAGGCCATTAATGCATTCATGCTGAGCATCCTTAGGAGCAGGGGAAATATGCCTAGTTTTTTATTTCTTCTTTAGAGGGAGTCTGCCCTTGACACCTTAGGAGGTTCAGACCCCTGCCATTCAATTAATATAGTAGGAATCTCCTCTCAAACAATGACTTGTGAAATCCCCTCAGACCCTATGAAATGATCAGCTGAGGTTCACCCTCAACATCTGGGATGGGCATCTGCAGAGCTTGCAAGGACATGTGAGAAGTCAGAAACATGCTGATCTCTGATAAAGTCACAACAAAAGGAATATGAGGTAACAACTGGCCAATCCTCTGGGTCTTTACCAGCCTTTAGTGAAGCATCTGGGGGAGGTGGGTCAGCAGCCAAATCAGACTTGGCTCTTTTGGCATTTTTCTTAGCAGGTGGCTGACCTTAGAGATAGGAGGATTCCTCCATTGTACCCTGCACTGACAAAAGAAGACACTGGTTCTCCAGGTAGATGGACAAGGAGGAAAGACAACTATGGCATGCCTTAGGAACAAACACTTGGCAGATACAACACAGTGTATGCTCATGATAAGCTAGCAAACAAAAGACACACTATTCATGATGATCCTTATGGGAAATCTGCCTCCCACACTGACATTTTCCCTTTCTGGATGACATGTAAACCCACAACACTGAAAAAGATAAAAAAGATAAAAAGAAGCTCTAATGGGGCACTTATCTGACACAGGGCTTGGTAACCAGCAAAGAAGATGGAGAATTCAGACCATCATTCAATAATGGCATTTGGAATGGTGGCAAAGAAGTTCTGAGATATGTACATTCATACCTCACCTTTATGCCCTACACCTTGAGTGAACAACATACATGTGATGTATGATGGGTATAAAAACCTAAGGCTTTGTTATGCTGGCCAGACATAGGGCTGCCCATGGCAGGGAATCCCTTTACTGAAGTATACTGCAGCTGTGATATGGAAGGACATGTTCAGTGATGTTGAATGTGCCACATACATGGATCAGAAGACTAGAAATACCTCTAAAATATATCATAGAGCATCAAGCAACCTATAATATCTGAGGATCTAGTAGTAATGTTACTGTAGTCTTGGACACACCCAATGTGATATCATATGTTAAGCCGCAACAGGTAGATCATTGTTAGACATCAAGAACAGTGCAACCCGAAACTTTCACACTCCTTATTCCAATTAAACAATGGCATGGGAGCCCGATCAAGATGCCCAGACTGTGCATAATGGATAACTAATAGTGCAGAAGATGTATAATCTACTAGGTGGGTTACGTCTATGGATTTGGCAAGAGTAAGATGCATGTTGTTCTAATCGGGACGAGCTTTGTTGTGGACTGTGGGAAACCCATTTCCTCTGATATAAGGCAAAGAATTTTGTTTGTTACAAACAATTCCACTGACTTGGTTGTTCCCTCAGAGATTTGGATTGGAATTAAACAAGGCAGTACCACAACCCTGTCCATCCTACTTAGTTACTAGACATCACAGCACCAAAATGTCACATCCACATTATACACTTGTGAACATAGGTTGGCTAAGGAGGAGGCATTTACTGATTGACATCTTCAAGTCAGTTGTAGACATGTTGCATATTTCCTCAATAACCACTGCAACATTTCTATTTAAGTCATATTATATAGTTTACTGTTATAAATGTATGCCTTTTACTACGTCTACTCTTTCTTCTCTTACTGTTTAGTTTATTATGTTATTCCTTAAACACAGTGTTCATTTATTTTAAATAATTAACTGCTGACAGTTGGAGCAAAAACTTAGTTTTTAGTTAGTGACTTTTGTTGTTTCTAATAAAAAGCATTTTATATACTATTTCCAGCACCTTCAGCACCTCTACATTTTTATGGTTTGTCAACCTTACTCTTTCTTCTCTCTTTTTGCATCCCTTCTCTGTTTTGTTACTCTCTTTAACAATTACTGCATATTCACTTTTTTATCATGTCTATTCACTAAAATCAGTCCATTTATGCAAGTACTATCCATAACAAACAAATAATAAAAAAATAATCAGTATATTTTTCTATATACTGGATTATCTTATTGAGGTCTGAAGTTGCTAGGGAATATGTTTCTTATGGATTTTGGACTATACTGCTTTGCTAGTGGTTAGGTATTCTGTTTCTAGCTATATTTCTATGTTTCTTGAACCAGTTATCTGGCTGTATGTGTATGTAGAAATATGAATGAATGTGTATTGTAATATTTGGCATTCTGTCAACTAATTATTTTTTTTAAAGTTTTTATTGGATTTTCAATTTGCAAAATAATCACTACACTATTTACAGTCAGAGATTTGTGAACATAATAAATGAAAAAAAAATCAACTAAACCTCACACACTAAAGAAACAAAAACAATTATTTACAAGAGTGTCCATTAACCATTAAATCATTCAAGTTATTATAGGTTCATAGGTTCATAAGTGCATTAAGTCTAAAATGCATTTATTTTTGCTTGTCAAGCAGATCTTTAAGTTTTGTCCAGGCATTGTAGCAAGATGTAATCCTGGTTGTTCTTGACTTAACTGTAATTATTTCCGAGTGACAGACTTCAGTTACAATATTCATAAATTCTTAGGGTATAGATTCATTATTCCAATTCCAAGTTATAACATTTCTCCCAATAGATAGTATAGACCATAAATTGCGATATTTTCATTTTTTAACACATATATGAATAGGAGTGTTAAAATATATATATAATGATTTAGATAAAACAAATGTATCTCCAAAAAAAGCTTGTAAAAATAGAGATTAATATTATTCCAGTAAGGTGTTAAGACAGTACAGTAAAAACACATGTGTTGCCAATCAATTCTACGTTTTTAATTACATCTCCAACAAACTTGTTTCTGCTTGAATATTAATTAAATTTTATGTGGTGTGAGGAAAGGTCTATGCAAAAATGTCCAAGTAAAGAGATTCCATCTAAGGGATGAAGTTGTATGTTTAGAAGATATTATATTATCCCTATAATTCATTTTTTTATCATCTTCACTTAGAGGTCTATTATTAATTTGGGTAAAATAGTTCCAGTAATTGTCATTGCAACTTTTTGTTACTCTCCTCACAACTCTAAATATTTTAGATAAGAGACACTGTCCAAATGTATTTGTTGCATTAAAAATATTAGACCAGTTAGTTTTGTGATATGATCTCTTATCCTCGGTTGCATTAACCTAATTTCCCCTTCTACATGTTGTCTGCAGGATTGTTCATCTAACCACATGTCTTTATCAAAATTGTATTTATTCTTAATATAATCAACAGAATGTAGCTTTTCATCTTTCATTAAATGAACCTAATATAGCAGATTTTTTTCTTTAAATGTGATCATTGTTTTTAATTTTGACATGGAGATGTTATTTTAGGTAAATGCCATAGGAATTATAAGGAAGATCCATGCTTAATATGCCAGGTTTCTATATAGAACATTTTTAAAGTGTTTAATATAGTAGAAGTGAAATAGTAGTTACCTGTTTGGTGATTTTTTATTATAAGGTAATCTTAGAATATCTATTATGTTTAGAGTTTATAAAAATATTTACTAAAACATCTTTCCACCTAGCTGTGTAACTGTTATTAATCCAAAGATATATAGTTTTTTATAATTGATGATAAAGAATATAATTCTAGAGCTGGTAGTGCTGTTCCTTCTATTACCTAATCTCTTATGATGTTTTAAACCAATTTTTGGTTTATTAAAATGCCAAGGAAGTCTCAAAATTAAAGTGTCACTTTCTTTAATACAACTTTTTATTGTGGGATATTGTTAGTGATTATATAATATCTAAGATTTTGTTAAGATAATCATTTTGATTATAGATAACCTCTCTTCCATCATGAAGGAAATGTTATTCCATTTGTCTATTAGATTATATTGTTTATACTGTTAGTATAATTATAATTTATTATATCTTTAATGTTATCCATTATAATTATCCCTAAATAATTCATTTTATTTTTGAAAATATATTTAATGAATTTATTTTTGATTCTATTCTTATTTGTATTTATAGGTAGGATTTTTGTTTTGTCGTTATTAAATGTTAAACCAGATTTTCTTTAAAATATATCCATTGCTAAGAAAACTGCAGATAGGTAATTATCATTGTCATTTAATGTCAGTGGGATGTCATCAGCAAACAAATGAATTTTAGTTTAAATTCCCATTTATGTTTATGCCTTTTATATCTATATTTGATCTGAAAAAAAATAGCAAATAGTTCCATAATTAGGGTAAAAAGCAGAGGTGAAAGAGAACATCCTTGTTTGGTTCTTTCAAAATTTGTATAGAATCAGAAGTAAAAGTACATGTTTTAACATATGCAAGACAGTCAGTATAAAGAAGATTAATAAGATGTATGAAGTTACTTGAGAAATTGTATTCTCCTAAAACCAGCAAAATATATTTTCAGTTTACTGAGTCAAAAGCACTATTAGTATCAAAACTCATTAATGCTAAGTTCTCTTTTGTTTTTTTCCATAGTCAATTAATGTGATTATTCTTTTAATATTATCATAAGTATTTCTGTTTAAGATAAAGCCAGTTTGATCTTCGTCAAACATGGAGGGGAGAATATATTTTAATCTATTAGCATGAATTGCCATGAACACTATAATCTACATTTAAAAGTGAAATTGGCCTGTATGAAGAGCATTCAGTAGGATCTTTGTTAGTTTTTAAAATTGGAGAGATAAGGGTATATTTCCAGGAATATTCCAGACATTTTAGCTAGGTCCTTGACTATAGAAACAAAAAAATTGTGTAGTATGTCTAGGACTTCTTTGGATAACATCTTATAAAGTTCAGATATAATCCTATCATTATCTGATGGTTTATTAGGGTTCCATTTAGAAATTTGAGTTTGAAGTTCAGACTTACACATTGGTTTGTCAATTAATTTCATTTGGTCATCAGATAATTTAGTTTTTTATATTTTAGTGAATATTTTAATTATGTCTTCTGGATCTATTAATATATTATTTTGATTGATTTTATTATAATAATCTTTGAATTCCTTTAGAATATCGTCTATTTCTCTTACTTTTCCTTTCTTCCAATGTGAGTAGACTTCTTTCATGTGATTGGACTTACTGAGTAATTTTGTTTTTGTGGCTAAATTGCACATAGATTTTGAGTTAATAGAGAAGCTAATCATCTTAAACTTCTCAAGGTTGATTTTGGTTTAATGGTTTAAGATTTCCAAGTATGTGTTGTTTAGCTTATTAATGTTTTCTGTATTGTTTGTATTTTTCTTGTATTTCATGTAATTCTTTGTCCTATTCTTTTATTTGACAAACAATTAGTGACTCTACCAAAAATATATGTTTTTAGTGCAGTCCATCAATAAATTTTTGAAGTATTTTCTATATTGTTCATTTCTATAAAGGAAAGGATTTCTTTAATAGAAAAGTCTTTAAATTCTTTTAAACAAGTTATATATTGCTGGCAATCTTCTGATTTTAACATTATTATTAGATTGCAAAAAACAGCTCAAAGGTAATTGTATTGTGATCTGAAAGTGGACAGGTTACTGTTTTGACTTTGTCTAGTGTATCAGTCAAGTCATTAGAGACATAAACTCTCAGTTCTGGATTGTGTTCCATGTCTATGGGAATAATGGGTAAAAAATAATGAATTTTGTTCTGAAAATTCATTTGTCCCAGTCCACTTCAATAAACACACATCATACCAAAAGACATTTTATGACCTTTATTAAACTTCCATAAACATAACTTTATGCACCAACTGATATTTTAATTAATTAATCACAGCATAAACATTCATGTAACTGTTAACTAGGACAGAATTACCTCGCTCACCATGATCAAATAAGCAGCTTACCTACCCTGCTCATTTATTTTACTTATCAAGCAGCATCCACCACTCATTTTCATTTTCCACTTATTGAATTAACCATCCAACCAAACAAGCAGTGTCCTTATCTCCACTCTCGTAGTACTACTTATCAAGCAGCATCCAACCACTCACTTTCATTTTCCAATTATTGAAGGGGAACAGAAGAGGACAAGCCTGCCCCTTTACTCCACCCGGCAGCCTTACCAAGGCGGTTCACCCTCATTCATACCGAATTCCAGACCAAAGCCATCAAAATAAATCTAACTGTACAACAAAAGTTCAAAGCCAAGCATCATTTAGTGTACTCCATCCTCTCCAGTCCAAACTGAATCCCTGCCAACAATCTCCTAAAGCCCTACCATAAAGTACCCAAAGTTGCTCATTGCCTAAACAACTAAAATTAAACTGATGATACCTCTCCATTGAGGAAGTAATACCTATACCCGTGTATAACCTCTATACATCAAACATATCCTCACTTATGGCACTACCAAAAGCAGCTTTGCAATTATTTCCAGGCCATTATGTGCCAAATGCACCACAAAACATAAACACCTAACACAATTCAACACAAATCCATAAAGCAAGCCCACCTGGATGCCATCCTACCCAACTGCCATGTCCTTTTGCTGCCTAAGGAGTATAACAATGACAAAAATTACATTTACTTTTCTAAAACATCAATGTAATAATCCAACCACTATACCCACTATTATAATGCAAAGCATCTAATGACCAGAATAACCTTTGCTGACCAGTGAACCACCCTCTTTAATAACTTCCACACATCCATAAAGCCAATATCCCCATAGTGTAACCCCAATACCAAAACTATCGTTAAATCCACCCTTTAAATGTCCGTGCCCCGATATTTCCCCTGTCAAGGATTTTTTTTTAATTTATCGCATTATCTTCACAACGAGTAAATCCAAACAAAGCATGGTCTGCATCAACTAGTAATCCCAGAAAACAATGCCTTGCTTAGACCTTCTAATTTCCACTTAACCACTGAAACCCGTTCCTCACACATCCCTAACACACACCCACATCTTGAAATGCTCTATCAAATCCTTCTGCTAACCTTAAAGAGGGCATCCAGATGCACAGATCATCGAGCAACCCATCTACATAGCCTTGTAACAGGATGTAACCCTGCTGCAGGAAAATTCAAACCCAACTAACATGCCCACAAATCTGACCCAACTTCACGTTGAGCCTGAAGCTCACTTATGGACAACATCAAACTGTCTATAACCAATCCCCAAACCTGCTTTATCCTGCTTCTGACCTGTCTCCCTCACCTGTCCCAACCTACCCCCCAAAACCACATAGACTCTGATGTACCTCAATCAGCATTTAATAAAGTAGGATTACCTACACCTCATTGTGCACCACTCCAGTGGCTGGTACATCCTTCCCAACAAAATCTATCCAGTCCAGCAGAATTCATAAAACTTCAAGCCACTTCCATCTTGCCACTGACAGAAACACCCTGTGCACTTCCCATCTGCAAAGGAAGAAAACTGTAAATCTTCTGCACACACATAAAGCAAGACTTCTTAATGACAATTATCCCAATCTGATAAGTGTTCATGTTACTCCAAACAACAGATCAGAAAGGCCCGTCACACCATCCATCATCATCATCTTCTTTCGGCTGTTCCTGTTAAGGGTTGCCACAGCCATTCATCTGTTTAAATTTTTTCCTGTCCTCTGCATCCTGTTCTGTCACACCAACCACCTGCATGTCCTCTCTCACCACATCCATAAACCTTATCTTAGGCCTTCCTCTTTTTCTATTACCTGGTAGCTTCATCCTTTGCATCTTTTTCCCAATATACCCAGCATCCCTCCTCAGCACATGTCCAAACTAATGTAATCTTGCCTCACTGGCTTTGTCTCCAAACCTTCCAACCTGGGCTGACTCTCTAATATACTTTTCCTAATCCTGTCCACCCTCATCACACCCAGTGCAAATCTTAACATCTTTAACTCTGCCAAATCCAGCTCTAATTCCTGCCTTTTTGTCAATGCCACTATCTCCAACCCATATAACATAGCTGGCCTCACTACCCTCTTGTAGACCTTCCCTTTCACTCTTACTGGTACTTGTCTGTCACAAATCACTCCTGACACTCTTCTCCACTCACTCCATCCTGCCTGTACTCTCTTCTTCACCTCTCTTCCTCACTCAACATTACTCTGAACTATTGATCCCAAGTATTTAAACTCAGCCACCTTTGCCACCTCTACTCCTTGCATCCTCACCATTCCTCTATCCTCCCTCTCATTCACACACATATATTCTGTCTTAGTCCTCCTGACCTTCATTCCACTTCTCTCTAGAGCATATCTCTATCTCTCCTGGGTCTCGTCCACCTCTTCCCTACTCTCACTTCAGATCACAATGTCATCTGCAAACATTATAGTCCACGGGGACTCCTGTCTGATCTCATTTGTCAACCTGTCCATCACCATTGCAAATAAGAAAGGGCTCAGAGCTGATCCTTGATGTAATCCCACCTCCACCTTAAACACATCTGTCACTCCCACCGCAGACCTCACTGCTGTCACACTACCCTTGTACATATCCTGTACCACTCTTACATACTTCTCTGACACTCCTGACTTCCTCATACAATACCACAACTCCTCTCTAGGCACCCTGTCATATGCTTTCTCTAAGTCTACAAAAACACAATGCAACTCCATCTGACCTTTTCTGTACTTCTCCATCAACACTCTCAGAGCAAACATCGCATCTGTAGTGCTCTTTCCTGGCATGAAACCACACTGCTGATCACTAATCATTACATCCCTTCTTAACCTAGATTCCACTACTCTTTCCCATAACTTCATGCTGTGACTGATCAATTTAATCCCTCTGTAGTTACTACAGTTCCATGTTACCAATTTAATGCATACCAATTGTAATTACAACTGAATCACTATTCCATTACCAGGCCCATTCTAATAAGGAAAAATATTACATTCTTAACCACCCTATGAGCTTCCTAGTAAAAATGCTAGGGAGACATTAACAGTGTTCCACCTTTTACCCAATTGTTCCACATTATAAGTGGCAGCATCCCACAGCTTGGAGATGGCATCCTTGTTAAAGGGGAGGCTTTACCTACCATAACCCCCAACATTACCAAACTTACAAAAAGTTTCCAATGAGAAGTGTGCATGTAGTAGCAGCACTTGCCACCCCAAAAAGTCAACATCTTCATTCAACCACTCATACTCACAAGAGACAAACACATGCAAATCCCTTGCATAGGTCATTTAGGCTAACTTGCAGGAACAATATCACACCATTGTGCTTATCAATTCACAATCACACATACCAGCACTGTGACCCCCCCAATGACCCCCAATCAAAGATGGGATTTAAAACCCTTTACCTTGTGTATATGAAGCAAACAATCCATAACTACACTCCTTTAATGGGGAAAAAAACACAATTCAGAGAAAATTCTCCCACTCACAAGCATGATGACTAACTTAATGTAGCATTCACCAGTTAATATGAGAAGTGATATTTTAGGTTTATTAGCCTTTACAATATTAAAACTCATACCAAATGGCAACACTGCAAAACCTACAACATTGTGCTATCCTGAGCTTCCAAACACAGTCTCCATCATATCCATGCCAACAAATTCTTGGGTAATCTTCCCATGACGATCCACCACCAGCTACCTTTGTTCCTTGGAGGCTAGCTTCTCCTCCACTTTAGAATGCCTTATGTTATACTGCTACTGAGCCATCCCTCTCTGTTGCCCCATCTGCAAAAAAAAAAAAAATGAAAACTTTAGTACCAAACTGTAGATAAACCAAAACCTAGAAATAAGAGCCTAGTTGAAACATTCCTGTCAGTAACTGCGTCTGAATATCTTTCTTAGAAATGAAGTTTGTGACAATCTACTTCTATGAAACTATGAGCCTATAAAGGATTTGAACTATGAAACTCAACTGTATGCCATTATTTACTGACTACAATCCTGTGATCCTTCCCCTGATTTGGCAGAAACCACAATTTTTATGAAAACACCCCAAGACATTTGACAAAGTATAGACCATTGAGCAGCCCACCTATCTTGGATTTGCTAGTTAACAGCATGACCGTTATCCTAGCCCCCCATCCTTTGCCAGCGCTAACCTACATATCAAGACCATACCTCCCCACCTCTCATGGCAGGAAACTGAATAACCCCTTAATGTAAGAACAAAGGCAAACAATCACAGACCAATCAAAATTACTCACATATGGTGAGCCATGGGATAATGTACCCAATTGGTGTCATTTTCCTTCATTGCAAGACTTTAAGTCCACAACTCAAATGCCTGTCCTTACTCCCAATGCTTGGACTGTAAGCCAGTAGTTCCCCCAGGAATTCAAACAAAATTTTGTTCTGTGACTCTTTTTTTCTTCTTTTCCTTCCTTACTTCTCCCCTCCCCCCTTTGAACCAGGATGTTCCCTTACCTCCAGCCTTTCTTTACAAAACCTGAAACAATGGAAAATAAAACCCAAAACAGAGAGACTCTAAATATTGCTCTTGTAAATTTACTCCCCCACAAAAGATACTAGATTAACAGGATTTGCATTAGTCTACATCTGACCAACATTGAGTCTTAACCAACTGTATGACATTCTCTCTTGACTTCACTCCATACCAATTTACCAGCAATCTGAAGTGTCTGAGCTACAGACCAAAACTGGAGCCAGGATGTGTACCCTCTATGACGATCTACACCCCAGGCAACTGGGGCACCCCCCCCCTTCGAGGACAAAGCCCCAAATATGGATGTATTTTAAATATTGATCCTATAAACTTAGAATAGAAGATCCGGAATTGCCATGCCTCAAATGATTGTCATTAACCCATGAAAGAAATCTTCACTGATCTGCTACAGAAATCCAGTAAATCAGAAACATTATACAGAATAGACCAAATATATGGCAAAATTCTGGACACTGTAAAAATAATGAGTACAGGGTTCCCTGTGTCAAAAATCAAAGTTCACACATCCTGATAAAAAACATGTTCAAATTATGAACTTAAAGAAAAGAATATTTGTCAAGTCCAGCAAGATTCCAAATTTCCCACCACAAAACTGTCCCACTGATGTTTTCTCCCTCTTGAGTCTCATCTTTCAACTCTGTTTCAAGCTTTTTAGTATCTGAAATTTGTACTATCAATGAGCTTTTTTTAATGAAATACTTGCGATACAGCTTTGCTGAACTTTGTGCAGATGCTTACATGTTGCACTTCTGTCTTGTTTAGTCTATCCCTACAGCCACACTGCTTAGCATATTATGCCATTTAATGCATGCCTCCCCTAACATACCTCTCAACTGTGCCAAATTTCTCAGTTTTTTCTCATTTTGATGGTCCAAATAATGGGGTGTCACGATTTCTGAGTGGCACCCCTTAATTTCTGAGTTTCCCAGCTTTTTTTTTTTTTTTTTTTATTTTGACCCGATGTTATCATGTACATGATGACATCAGCTCCATGAACAGCCTGCCTACCTGTCAGAATTGAGCTCCAGGGATGACGTGCGAGCATTTCCAACTGTTCCAAGTAAGGACAAGCAGTTATTTTTCTTCTACAAGCGAGGTCTGGGTGGGTTTGTACTTAAGCTGCAAGGGAATTGTTCAGTTAGTTCTTAAACTGCAAGGCTCCTGGAAAAACCATTAAGGCTGCTGTGCTTTGTACAAGCTGTGAGGTCCAGGAACATACTTTGTTTTCATCCATTAAGGCTGCTGTGCTTATGGTTTCTACTTTGTTTAGGCCTGTTAAGTCTGCCATGTTTATGGTTTCTACTTTGTTTAGGTCCATTAAGGCTGCTGTACTTATGGTTTGTTTAGGTCCATTTTGCTGTGTATTATGTAATCATATGGTTTGTACTTGTGTGTGTGTGTGTGTGTGTGTGTGTGTGTGTGTGTGTGTGTGTGTGTGTGTGTGTGTGTGTGTGTGTGTGTGTGTGTGTGTGTGTTGTTTGTACTTGTGTGTGTGGTTTGTGTGTGTGTGTGTGTGTGTGTGTGTGTGTGTGTGTGTGTGTGTGTGTGTGTGTGTGAGTGTATGTGTGTGTGCATGTGTGTTTGTGTCTGTCTGGTTTGTACTTGTGTGTGTGTGTGTGTGTGTGTGTGTGTGTGTGTGTGTGTGTGTGTGTGTGTGTGTAGTTTGTATTTGTTTGTGTGAGTGTGTGGTTTGTACGTGTGTGCATGTGGTTTGTACTTGTGTGTATGTGGGTGTGTTTGTGGTTTGTGCTTGTATGTGTGGTTTGTACTTGTGTGTGTGTTTTGTACGTGTGTGTGTGTGTGTGTGTGTGTGTGTGTGTGTGTGTGTGTGTGTGTGTAAAATGCCCCAGTTGAATATACCTGGTGGTTACAGTTACCCAGGCTCAAACCCTGTACCTTTGGAAGAGGTAGGAAGAGCCTGAATTGTTTACTCATCACCACTTGTGAAAACTGTCCAGATTTTTGTGTCATGTTTGTGTTCTGTTCTGCTTCTCATAAAATCTGTGATTTTCTAGATTTTTCTAGCAAATCAGTGAAGGACTGAATTCATTAAATAATGACAGGCATTTGAATTTCAGACTTCATATTCTTCAGAAAATACATGGTAATACAAACCTTTTATTCTGGCAATTTTCCAAGTTTATAAGATCAATATTTGAAATTTGTCCCTATTTTGGGGGCTGTATTCCCCCATTATTGACTTTGTCCAGGTTTTTTAGTTCTAAGAGGTTCAGAGCTATGGTGATAACTGAATTCACTAATTATGCTTGGAGGCTGTATTCCCCCATTATTGGCTTCGTCCAGGTGTTTTGTGCTAAGAGGTTGCGCGCTATGGTGACAACTAAATTCACTAATTGATGGCCATTTAAGTTTCAGTCTTTCTATCTTTCAGGAAATACCTTATTTGGCAAAGTGTTATGTTGCTCTGGTGTAGTGCACAGGGTCCTGGGTTCAAGAATTGGCAGTAAAGCGTATGGTAGTGACATGTTTTATTCTAGCAACTTTCCAAGATTATACAAGCAATGTTTAAAATGTGTCCCTGGTTTTTGGGCTTTTATCTCCCCCAATAAATTTTGTCTTTTAACAGATTTCTTGTTCTGCAAAGTTGAAAGATACAGTTGAGTGTCAAATGGATTTTACAAGGAGGTGAGAGCTTCATGGGAAGAGAAGTTTAGTGCTGCTTATGCTGAGTCTGCTTGAATTGTTAATAGCATAACAAGTTGAATGCTTGCTTTTGATGCAGAAGGCTGTGTGTTCTATTCCCACAGTATGTAGATGCATTGCTAATACTGTACTGTGTTGCACTTTTAAGCGGTCTATATTATATCATCGAACACTTAAAAAAGCGAACGCTGATTGATTGACCTAATTTAAGCAAAAGCTTACAATCTCGAACTGTCAGATCAGCGATTTTTTTCCCAGGGAAAAAAATTGCTGATCCAAAACACATACACACAACACAAGCACACCAAACAAACAGAAATCCACACACATACACCTAAAATCTGATACCTAACCCTACACTAAACTATGCACACGCCACTAACTACTCACTTACCTTAACCCAAACCCTAACTCTAAGGAACGTCACTATCGCATACTCACCTCCATCGCTCCCTAACCCTAACTCACTTAAATCCGCCCTAACCCTCACATCCACACAATCGCACACTTACCTGAATCTGACCGGTAACTTTCCACCATAACACTGAAAATACTGAAGCAACAGAAATGGACAACAGAATTCTTTCCCTAGGAAAAAAAATGAGTTTCTGCTGCTTCGATATTTTGCAGTTTCACGAAAATAAGTTTGATCAATCAGCGTTCGTTTTTTTAATCGTTCGAGGATATAATATAGACCCCTTTTAAAAGGGGTGGATACTGCAGTCCTGACAATGTCCTCTTTGGCAGTGATAACTAGTAACTATGAACCTGTTATTCATTTCCCATCCATTCCATATTGCAATATTACTAGCTTATCATTTTTAATGTAACATAGGCAATTTATTCCTCAAGGGCAACAGGCACATTATTTGTAGATGAAACAATGAAATATAAAGTTGTTTGCTCGCAGCAACCTCTTCATTAGTTACAGATCTCTTTAATGTGGGATTATTTAGATGACGTTTACTTCTGCTGAGATTGTGCATGTTTACTGATACTGGTGGATTTTAGAAGTTTGAGTAGACTTTTATGATGGAAATGTTCTGAATTTGGCAGTTTTGTCATTATTGGTGCATGCATTTTATTTCATTGTTTATTGGAAAAATGTTCAAAAAAATACATTTAAAACACCCTCTAAAAACTGTAGTGTATTATACTAAGATTATAATTTAATACAATCAGGAAGGTGTATCAAAGAACACATGTATGTTTCGTGTGCAAGGGGCCTATGATTTGAAAACAGCCCAAAGTTAATCTTTATCTGCCACTGGCCAGATGCATTTTCTTTGAATGTGAGTTTCAGTGCTGTTTCAATGAATGTGAGTTTCAAGGGCAAAGACGTTTTAATGCTAAGTCTATTTTCATTGTGAGACTGCATTGCTTTATTTAGCAGATGTCTATTAGTGTTTGTGCTGTAAAATGTAAAATAAAACTTTTAAATGAAATCCAAATTATCATAGAAGTAAAGCAGTATGCACATGACAGTGTTTATGGTAAATGGGACGAAATAGACAAGTAACGGGACATTGGAATGTCTGCAGGAGGAGGGCTGTATATGTGTAGGCCCCATTCAACCATGATTTTGTGAGGGGGAAGGGTGGCAAACATGAAGACAGCCCTGGGCAGCACAAACTATAGCTACACCACTGATCAAAAGGTCATGAAGAATGACTTTTGGAGGTCCATGCAAACTATAATCTTTTGCTAAGATTAGAATACTGCCTCCCATTAAATGCCCTACTTTTTACCATAAAACCAACATGCTACAAGTCACCAAAAAAAAAATCCTTAGGTTCTTAATCTTTTCCCTTCCCAGCGAATATCATTGCTACACTTTTAAAGAAAATGATTACCACTTAGTACAGGGTCCGGGTCTCTGGGACCATATTTTGGTTGTCTCTTATTCAATTTGCCGACTAAACAATTCACCACAAGGGCCTAGTGAAATCAACTCAAAACTAAATAAATTTCACTAGAAAGCACTGACGAACAATTACTTTAGCATAAAATTATTTAATCTCTGCTTTCGTTACAACTTCATTAGAAAAATAAGAAGACAACTCACATTCACATTTATATACTATTTATTCAACAAGCATATGATTAATTAACAATAATACAAATTTAAAGAAATATTGCCCAAAAAAATTAAAAGGCTTTTAATTTCCTGTATTATAAAAAGCATTTTATATTAATATGCTCACTTAAGCCAGGGGAAACATTGGTCCCCAGCTTAATCTGCCAAATCACTTCCCTAGTTTCTAACTGTTTTTTAAAGCTATGTCCTCTTTTATCTAAGCTAACCTGTTCAAGCACTGTAAAAAGAAACTTTTTAAAATTATTGCATGTCTTTGAATGTTTAAACAGGGCATTATTTTCGTCATTTATTTTTATGGCCCTCAAATGTTCTTGTAATCTATCCCGTAACTGTCTAGTAGTCATACCTACATAAAACAAGTGTTAGGTAATACCCCACTGTTCATGAATACTAAAGTTTGTAGTATGAAACAAATTTTAGCGATAAAAATATAAGTGGTAATAATACTAGTACTAATAATATTATTACTAATAAGAATAACAGTACTTATAAATGTAATAGTTTTACCTGTTGTAGATATATTTTTGAAAGTTCCTTTGCATTATTATCCCATTTAAACTATACTATTTATTTTAATTCTAGGTATAGATGTGGTTCTATAGGTGTTATTTATCTTGCCCTGTGTTCTTCCTGTGAAATGCTTTATGTAGGTATGACTACTAGATGGTTATGGGATAGAATGCAAAAACATTTGAGGGCCATAAAAAGAAAGGACACAATCAATGCCCTTTTTAAACATTCAAAGACATATAATAATTTTAATAAGTTTATTTTTACAGTGCTTGAACAGGTTAGCTTAGATAAAAGAGGATGTAGCTTTAAAAAACAGTTAGAAACTAGGGACATGAGTTGGCAGACTAAGCTGGGACCCAATGTTTCCCCTAGCTTAAACAAGCATATTAATATAAAATGCTTTTTAGAAAATAGGAAATTAAATACCTTTTAATGTTTTTGGGCAATATGTCTTTAAATTTTTATTATTGTTAATTAATCATTTGCTTGTTGAACAAATAGTATATAAATTTGAATGTGAGTTGTTTTCTTATTTTTCTGATGAAGTTGTAACGAAAGCAGAGATTAAATCATTTTATGCTAAAGTAATTGATCGTTAGTGCTTTCTAGTGAATTTTACTTACTTCAGTTTGCTTTTGAAAGTTGATATCTCACATTTCTATTGGAGTGGTTCGGGTTACATAATTATATATGCAACTTTTATGTTAATCAGCGTACAGATTTGTACCTATTTTTCATGAGTATTTGTCCAGATTTTTGATGTTTCCAGGTTGAGAGGTATGCCCCCTAATCAGCTTTCTTGATCTGCAAAAAAAATGAATATCCTGCAATGGACAACAAAAGTTCAGTTCATTAGGAATAAGCCTGTGGAACTGAAACAAATGAACAAGCATGTCCCCCCAAGCATAGGCAACCTCAAGATAAAAGTCACCTTTACCTAGCATACTTCAACTAATGCATCACTCTGAACCATGCAGGCACACTACAAAATATGCAAAAAGGGCAGCCTCCACCACCAGACAAGTCCAAGCCCTCCCCACTGATTGCTTTCAAAGAATGCAAAACATTTTACCACCAAAATGTATGGCACCAAAAAGATCATCCAAAAGGTGCCATTGCTTTCCCAACCTAGCAAGGTAACAGAGGAAAAGGTTTTGCAGTAGTATACTTTTTCTTTTTTTTTTTTTTTTTTTGGTATGAAGCATGGATCACCTGCATCTTTCTTCATTTTTTCAGCTCCCATCCTCAGCTGAGTTGATATGAAGTAATATAATAGTTAAGGCCTCTTTTCTCCATTGTACAATAAATATTACTTTTCTTAAGCTACGTGCCAGAACATTCAAAAGAAAAATAATTTTATCCCATTTTAGGACACTTACATTAGGCAACTATAATGTATATTTTGCATGTTATTTAACAATATCTCATTACCCATCTGTCCAAAAAACTCAACGTCATGCGATCTAGACCAAAACCAAAAGCAAATAAGAGCACACCCCAAATGTGCACCATGCCTGCATGGCATGCAAAGACTAAAACCAATCATCCCTCTCAGTCTCTTAACCCCCAAAACCTCAAAAAAACATAGACCACAGGGGAACAACATCCAAAAATAAGCACAAACTGAAATATAAACTTAGAAAGCCAGTCTAGCAATGATATCTGTGTCAACATACCTCAGCCAATGGACACCAGATCTGACACTGCAATGCATGCCACTGAAAAATAAATCCCAGAAACAGATAATTATCAGCACTTTTTTCCCTATTTCTGCTGTCACCAATTCTCTGGAGAGCTGTATGTTATGGGGCCAATGCGCCTGCTCCCCAAGCTCGAATCCATTACATTTGACAGCACAGCAGGAACTGCTCATGTGTAGCAATGAACAGCTACCCCCAAGCCCACAAACCAACACTACAGCAACCAAACTGCAACTCAGGGCCAAAAGAGTATCATTATGAGCCTGAACAACAAGCTACATTGGCCCAAACTGGGCCACCACTAATGAAACAGGCAATCTCTGCAGAAAACAACCTGAAACCAGAACATTTTTTACACCCTTATTGAATTATAATTCAGGACACAGGCAGACATCCATAGGCACAGTAAACAACCCTAATAATGTGTTCTCAGTGGGACTTAATATACCTCACATCTATTCCTTTTATAAAAGTAGTCATCCAGCCTTTAATTAACCTCATCCATTCTCTAACAAGAGTTGGTTACTTTAATTAATGAGAGAAAAACAGTATAAATAAATATACACACCATCTGCCACCACAACCATCACATGCCATTAACTGAAGTCTACCTGTTCTCCAGGAATACCTGCAGGTTGTCTCGGACGTAACTTTGCCTTAGCAAGTTCACACCAAAATGTGATTCCTTACCCAGTTCCAATCTCATAAAACACATTAAGTCCCCCCTTGCACTTACCTCATTTTCTCCCAATCCTCCTACTTTCAATTTGACCTTTTTTCCCCCAGACTAGCTTCCTTCCCCTACCCCCTTAATTCCCATTAATATTTCTACCTCAACCCCCTACCTGAAGATGACCCTGGACAAATTGGTTTGTTACCAAACCTCGTTTAGGTCTCTAAGATGAAACAATTCAGTAAATTTTAACAATGTGGTTGCAGGTGCCTGTATTCTTCTTTTTACCTATTGTGTCACTTGGTGACAATATACAATTAAAGTCTCCTGCTAGAATGATATTGCCTTTCGAGTTTTTAATTACTTCTTCTAGATGTTGGTCAACTGTTATAATTCCTATTCCAGGAATCCAATACAAATTAATAAGAGTTAATATCTTCTTATTATACTTTATAGTTGCAGTACAAAGCATACCTTTATCATCTTGATATGATTCTATAACCGTAGGCATAGGCAGTAAATTTCTTTATAATATAGCAACCCCACCCTTATTTGATTATATTGTGAACTGGGTGATATAGTTCCGTTTTTAGTATTTAGCCTGTCTATGTCTTCTGTTAGTGAGTGTGTTTCTTGTAAAAAAATGACTTGAGAATTAAACAACCTCAAATATCTGTTTAAAATACTCCTCTTGCATCCATTATTTAATCCATTAAAATTTATGTAAATACAGTTAATAAATGCAATTTGTCTTACTGATCAAAAGTATACATGTACTTCTTATAGATAATGACACTCTGTTAATGAAGAACTGCTTAGAAATCATCTTGTGAACATTAACATTTGAAGGTTTGATTAGACATAAAAAGTTACTAGTGTGGACAGTTGAAAAAGCAAAAAAAATTAATTATCATTAAACATTTGCTTTTAAAATTCCTCTTACCCTGCATGGAATCTAACACTCCTTGCTTGAATAGTCTAACCATCCAACCAAACACATCCAGCCAATACTCTGACAAAAAACAGTAAAAATAAAGATTAACATGTACCCTTTAAAGCATTATTAATATATAATAGTACAACAATTATTTCACATCTTAACTTGTTAATTAACATATGCATTCTCCAGTTTTATGTGTTCATTAAGATGCTAAAGTGAGATATGCTTATATCTCTTATTATTGTTCCTTATCTATGCATAATTTTGAAATTAATCAACAAATAGTATAAAATATGAAAGACTGCTGCACAACAATTTAAAATGTTTTGTGGTGTGTCCCACCATAAGACCAATGAAATTTAAGACCCTTCTATTCCCTCTTTGTTAAAGTATATTGAATTAAATGAATAGTTCTACAATCTTTAAACAATATTTCATTATTTGTTTAAATTCAGTGGTTTATTACTGCAAATTAAAGGCTCCTGTGTTACATCTGTCAAGTATACAGTTTATTGCTTATTTTGCTTTATGTATGAGACTTTTAAGTGAATTGACAACATACTCATATCATGTAAATCAAGCCTCTAATAATGAAGCTCTATATATTAATTTTATTATTCAATGGCATCTACTATCAACCTTCAAATGCTTGGTTTCAAATATATTTACTTATAAATGCATTCAAAGGTAATTCACAGTATGTGTAACATTATAATTGTTTCCCTTCTTCAGTGTCAGTTCCTATGTTTAACTATAGTTGCAGTGAAATTTGAGCTAATGCATATTTAAAAGGATATACCTTTTATTCAAATTAACCTTCTAAAGTTGTCTGTCAGTCAGAGTCTCTGAACCTGAACAGTTCTGTTCACTTGTTTAGTCAGGAATTGCAACTGAACTCTAGCTGTTTACCACAGAAAGCTTTATGTGTTCTAAATTAAGTAAAAAAGCTCAAGCTAGGGAGAGAGGAGCTTTATATCTAATTACCACAGAAGCACCTTGCATAGGAACAACCCATCAGTCACATCAATTTCCATACCTTTCATACATTTCATCTATGAATTGAGACTATTTCAAAACCATTTAAAACTTCACAATCTCTCCACTGTTAAATAACATCATAACACACATCCATAGGAACTGCAATCACCCCTCCCAATCCAGTGCAGCATAAATCATTCTATTAAATAGAACAGTAACATATTATCTAAATCCATGCACTAGGAAGACAGGCAGCTCTTAGGTTTTACTATTACTTTTAATGAAACAGATTTTCAAATGTTACTGTAGTTAATGATTACATTGAGTTGCTTCCACACTTAGGTGAAGGTCTTAATCTGTCATTTCTTTTGGTATACCATTTAAGTAGCAGTTTTAACTTAACACTGCTAATGTCTTTTCATTTTTATAACAAGAAAATATAAGATGTCACTTATAGTGTGTGCTTTCCCTTTTGTAGGTAACTGCAGTTTATATAAATTAAACAACAATTCAGCTATGTGCTGTACTGAAGCCATTTTCTACTTTAAATATAAGTATACATTAGTTCCTGACTAAGAAATTCTGTATGCAACCTTTCAGATCATATACTAGTACAAATGCTATATATATATATATATATATATATATATATATATATATATATATATGTATATATCTATATATATATATATATATATATATATATATATATATATATATATATATACTTAATTTAAAGGAAGCTAATAATATTTTGTCATGACTTATTAAATGATTCTTAATTATCTGTAAATTAGACAAGCATAAGTCAGAAAAAAAGGAATTCAGTTAGCTTACATTAGTAAACTGCTTTTTGATTTTCTGATTCCTATTTATGTTATAGTTGAGCATGTTGTCATTTCATGTTTTGTTGGTAAAGATATGTAAAGAAGTTTGTGAATAAAGAAAAGGGAAAAGGAACACTCTGTATTTTCCCCTTAATTTCTTTTTCTCATTTGTCTTATTTCCATTTGTCTCTATTTGTCTTTTTAAGCATATAATGGACCAGTCCATATTCTCTGCATGTTCAAAAATGTTGTTAGTTTGCAGATATGATAATGCAAGGTCAAAATCTTCAAAGAATTTAACCCTGTTAAAAAGAAAAAAATTCAGCCTGGCCAGGAACAGTAGTTGTACTTCTATCTGCTTTTTCTTAAGTTATTTTATAAGGGGTAGGAATTGTTTCCTTTTAGACAGCACTGTTGCTGAAGTCATTATCAGAATGAATATTTTCTTCTGCTTTAAGTGCTGACTTAGACCAGGCAGTCTTGAGTACCAGTTCTTTATTCTGAGATGAAATACATTTAATCATGATGTACCTCGTGGAAGCAGTAGGCTTTGATACAGGATTAACCAGAGATCTGTGTGCGCTCCCTATACCAAAGGAGAGAGCTTCAAGCAAACCTAAAGTGTTAGGGAACGAGGTAGACAAGAAATTAATCATATTGTTATCTTATGTTCCTTCTGGTAGACCAAAAATATGAATGTTGTTTTTACAGGACCTGTTTTTATGGTCATCTGTTTTGGCTAGTAAAGAATTGTTCTGTTTCAACAGGAATTCAATATTGTTCTCCTTTTCACTTAGTCTTTCTTTCATATCTTTGAAGGAGTCTTCAATACCAGAAATCTGTTTTTTTTTTCTGTAACTACAGAGCTTCATTAATTTGTTCCATTTTATTGGAACAGTTTTCTTAAAGTCAATTCTTTTAGTGTCCAATCTATCCATTTTCAAAGACAATTCTTGAACATTAGTCAGTAATGACTGAAGCTCTTTTTTGAACACGGTGTCTTGAAATGCTGCCTTTGTATAACTTGTGGTGATACAGGATACAGTGAAGACATTTTCATTTGCAGATTTTGACAGGAGAATAGCTGAATTTTAGATTTTATTTATATAATCATTTAGGACATCAACGTTTAGCATAATTCATTTAACTGAGTTGTTTAGGATTATTTAGAAATAAAATTTCCTGTCAGAAATACATGTAGTAGCAGAGCAGAAGAAAAGTGCTACTCTCCTAGTCTCATCCTGGCCATGTTCCCCGGCAAATAATTCTAATGTGAAAAGTGCACATTAAGAAGTATAACTCAATAACATTCAGTGCTCTCAGAAAAATATGAGACTATAAGCATAAGCACATTTAAGAGGTCTTCCAAAAGTATATGTTTGGGATGGAATTATTATATGGATGTGCATTGACATAATAAAATGAGTTTTAGTTCCTAACGAAGAATCACATTTAAGTTATTTTTATTGTGAGTCATTTTTGGGAATTTCATTTCACATTTTAGAAGTTAAGGGACCAGGTACTGAAAACACAATTCATATTAGATCACATCTAGACCATTCAAAGACAGGAGTCACATATATGAAAAAATAAAATAGCATAGCAAATGAAGTGATAGATATCAAATGAAATGTAATAATCCAAAATGCTGAAAACATAAGTAGAAAAATTAATCAGTTAATTTTTGCCTGACTATCTTATGAATACTTTTGTACTTTAGAGGTAACAGAGTTTTAATATTACAGCTGTACATACTAGAAACATCTTCATCACAATAATCTCAGAAAAGACTTACAGGTGAGTGTTAGGACTTGATGGATATTTCAAATGTATGTTTTGTAGTGTTGGCAAAATATGAACTGACAGTACTGATATCACCAAAACTAAAATACATCAGTGAAAATATCTGCAAAAAGAATAAGAGTATAGAGCCAGGAAAACATACACACACACATACACACACACACACACACACACACACACACACACACACACACACACACACACACACACACACGCACACAAAAACAAACATTCTCTATGCATGTGTCTCACTCACTCTCTCTCTATCTCTTTAACAATGACAGACTCCTTTTACTGAAGCATTTTGTCATGCTAACACATCCTGTGGTCAGTGCCTATTTTGGTGAACCACAGTGTAACAGAATGCAGCCTTGAGTAGAAATAAGGCTTAAAATAAATTTGGTCACGATGAAAAATGTACATGCACCGTGGGCTCTTCCAACATAAATGGTACTCACAGCTTTATATGAAAAAAGATTATTTTTCATTTATATAGAAAATGCTAAGACAAACTTGAAACTATTTACCTGTTTTCACATAATGAGTTAGTCTGGGAACTATTAATTGCTCATAAATAATCTTTGAATGTGGATTACATGTCAGCAGTGTTTCTAAATATTCTTATTGTATGCAAACTGCATATATAATGTTTGTCAGCAAAAATGACAGATTTCCTGAAGTATTTTATAGAATAAATTCCATTTATGTGCAGTTGGCCCATGAGTCTCTACACTCAGAGAAAGAAACAGGAGAGTAAGACATAGTTTCAAAACAGAATTTGTAAATCATGACAGTACATTTTGTCATCATTTTACCAATTTTACCAGAAGCATTCCCAAACAAACATTTATTGCTTCATCAGTTCACAATTTTTTACTACATCTAGAAACCAGCATTGTTCTCTAGATGTTACTGCATTTAAAATGCAATGACCTGCTTAAGAGTACCTTTATTTTCCTTCTGCTTGATTTGGTTTATTTGAAAGCACTTGGGCTATTCTCATCTGACAAACATTTGATCATTTTGCTTCTGTATCACAGCAGGTAGAGATACGATGACAACTCCGTTCAATGATTTAACATTATTAACATAATATCTGTTCTGACCACTCCGAAGTGTTCCAGTCTGTCTTCACCAGCAGTTGGAATCAAAATGAAAATGCTGTTTATTGAATGGGTTTCACACCAATACTGAGAAATGTAAGAGTTGGATTCAGTCTAATGGTGCATACTTTAACTAGATGTTACATACTAGATGTAGCCCATTTAACAGTATATCACCAAAGTAATACATAACTATATCTGTATGTGTATATGCATATATGTTTCTAGACCAATCTATCTGTATGCATGTTTATACACATTATATTTATCTATCTATCTATCTATATATATATATATATATATATATATATATATATAGATATATATATATAGATATATATATATATATCTTGTGTGTAAAAATATATATATATATATATATATATATATATATAGAGAGAGAGAGAGAGATAAATATAGATAAAGAAGTACAAAGTGCAGATCAATGCAGTGAGGCACAATAGATTTCTAGGCTAAGGGACAAGTCACATAGGATAGGAATACACATAAGCTCTAACATATTAGCTACTAATTGGAGTAGATATGCAGGACAGGTAATAAAGATATATATAATCCCACCCCTCCCCTATTTCTAACTATAACTCTAATGCTCAGACACATGCATAAACAATGTCACCACCTCCAAACTCCACTCCACTATCTCGATATAACGTACCTCAACATTTTGACTATTTGGCTATCCATACATTTGACATAAAGCACCACCCCTGGCACTTGTTGACCAAATAGATGTTTGACAAGAGGCATACAAGCCAAATACACATATATCACACACACACACACACACACACACACACACACACACACACACACACACACACACACACACACACACACACACACACACATATTTTTTCATTCATTGGCAAAAATGCCTCTTTTGACTATGTGGCCATGACTCAAGAACATTGCCTGCTTAACTGACTTACTCAATATTACAAAGTTATTGGAAGAAAGTGAAGAAATGTCTCTTAGAATAAAGCTTATTAGCAACACATAGCATTGAACCATTGAGCATATATGTCCTGAGAACTATAAACAAAAGTTGTGGAACATGACTGCGTCTATGGCTTTATCAAGCCAAGATGATAGACTGGACCATTCACATTTTAAAGATTGCTCAGTTTCCTGGAATGTATTTAAATAACAAAAGTGATCCAGATGTGTACAAGGATAGACTCTAAAAGTGAAGCTATATTACTTCCTCAGTTTTACTCAACG
Source organism: Protopterus annectens (assembly GCF_019279795.1). NCBI lineage: Eukaryota > Metazoa > Chordata > Ceratodontiformes > Protopteridae > Protopterus > Protopterus annectens. The sequence continues at coordinate 311,241,312 of NC_056748.1, forward strand.
GGTCCATACACCACAGAATCAACAAGATACATGTCTGGGATAGTGAAGGAAAATGCATGCCTTAAATATGATATATTAAATATTGTCAGAGGCATGAATAATTTAGAATCACACTGACTAATACTTTTAATGCTTGAATTATTTTACCATTACCACATTAGCAAAACTTTAACATTGTTGATCATATAATTACAAGTAAAGCAGTATAAAAACAACAACTCATTTGCACATATAGAGACTAAATATGAAGCATGCTAACAGTAGTAAATTACATTCCTTACATAACGACTTTGATGTTTTATAATAAGCTAACACTATAACATTATTGTCAAAATAGAGCAAGTGAAAAACTTGGGGTATATGTAATGTTGTGAAGTTAAAGCAAAAACAAACCAAGAATGCAAATCACTTGGCACCACAGGACCCGGAAGCACATAAACAAAGGCTTTCAAAATTAGCAGATGAAGAAATCAAACAGCTGCTAGGTCTCCAATAAGATCCTTTAATGTAACCAGGCAAAGTAAAAATCCACAATATCATCCAAGCGCTTTCACTCAACCACATGCAAGCTTTCTCAAGGCAAACAACATTGCTGGAAGTTCATCCACATTAAATACTTCCAGAATCATCACATGACTTCCTGTGAACCTTTCCCAACAGGAAAATCACCATATAAGGAAATTCTAAAATACATTCTTATTATCATTAAAAATAATTCATTTTCTAAGAATAATTCATTTTCTAAAAATGTCTTGGCGACTGAATAGCATAATGAACTTGAAATTGAATACAAGCTATTAAAATATGTCATAACACAATTCTGTAAAATGTTTTTATAGTTTTATAATACAAATAAATGCAGTAACTCCTTTTGACCATCGGGGGTAAAATCAAAACTCCAATTTAAAACCTAGAGTTACTGACTGGCATTGTAAAACATTTCTTATCTGAGTTGCCAATGTATAACATTCCATATATCATATTATAAAATCTTATGGATTCAAAAGTGAATAAAACAATAGATATCATGTTCTGCTAAACTGTGTTATAGACGAGCTTGTCTCAATTTCAAAACACTAGTGATGTTGAGGGTGTCATTCAGACCTGGGTATCTACTAGCGTCTAACCGGAGCTGCCAAAATAGCTCACGGTATTCTAATTTTGACTCCCAGTATCCCCTCTTATATCCGGTTGTACCTGTTCCAACACCACAAACTTTATGTCCATGTCCTTACACTTCAAGGAGTGTTTATAAAAGGCATTACTTTCCTTCCTTACATTGATGTCATTGAAGTGTTCGTAAACACTTCTCCTAAACACCCTTTCGGTTTTCCCAATGTAAAAAGCATGGCACGTGACACAGTAACCAAGATAGACCACACCCTTGGATCCACAGTTAAAATGTTTGTTGGAACGGAACTTAAATCTTCTAGAGGGAAGGTAGTAGGACCCCAAATTTAGCATAGTGTGACATTGCTTGCACATCCTACAGGGATAAGTGCTTAATTTCTTTCTATTGTGATTCTGTGGATCCTCTAACCTAATATCTAACAGTTCTTTCAAATTCCACCCCGCCATTAAAATCTTTGAGGAGTTGGTTGAGACTGACATTAGGAAACTTAAGGAGAAAGATTATTTTAAAACAACTGACAATATTACTGAGGATGAGTTGACTTTAATTAAAAAGCTCAAAATGGAGGGGTGTAGGGTTATGAAACCGGACAAGGGGGGAGGTGCTGTCTTGATGTACACCTGGGACTATGAGGCTGCCTTGTACACTGTGTTACAGGATACTGAACAATATGAACTTGTCTCAAGAAATGAGATTAATATAGGTCAAGCTAAAATAAATTATTCACTATATGACCATTTAATGCAAAATGCCATTAATGAAAAGTTATATAACTATTTATTAGTAAAAAAATCCAAGGTTGCCCAGATTTTTGGAATTCCAAAGACACATAAGAATTTGAACCCCCTGAAATTTAGACCTATAGTTTCAGGGGGTGGAAGTGTCACAGAACCCTTAGCCAAATTTATCGACTTCTCCTTAAAACAACATGTAGAGAAAATTAAACACATATGTAAGGATTCATGGGACTACCTCAAAGGAGTGGATCAGAGTTTATTTTTACCTGAAATGTTTATGGTCACTGTGGATGTGGTCGACTTATTTCCTAGTATTCCACACAACACAGGCCTAAAGTGGTTAGGAACTTACTTATCTAATGAAGTCCAACTGGGGGCCAAGTTTACTAATTTAATTTCTGGAATTTATGGAATTAGTTTTAGAAAATAACTTCATTCACTTTAAGGGGGAATTTTATCGGCAGAAAAAAGGTGTGGCAATGGGTGCCTCTTGTGCCTCCATGTACGCAAATTTGGTATTATACCAATGGGAAAAGAAATATATTTTTACCAGTACATGGTATCAGGACATCTTATACTATAGAAGATTTCTGGATGATATCTCCTTTATGTGGATGGGAAACGAATGAAGTTTAATGGAATTCATACAGTACATCAACAGGACGACCACATTTTTTAGTTTTACTTATAACATCAGTAAATACCAACTCGATTATTTAGACATCTCACTAGTGAAGGATTATTCAAATAGTTGTTTTCAGTCGAAGATTTACAGGAAAAGCACTTTTTCAAATGCATTCCTGAATTACCATAGTGGACATCCCTTCTATCAAAAGAAGGCGATAGTGAAGGGCCAACTTATTAGGGCTTCACGAATGTCCAGCACGGACGAACTTTTCAATGAGGAAGTTTCCATTTTAAAGGGATTCTTTATGGACAAACAATATCCGGAAGCCCTGGTAGAAGCACTAGTTGTAGAAATTTCTGAGAAGAGGGCAAATAAATATCCTCCTTTATTGGGGGTGGGGGTTAATGAGATGTCCCCAAACCCTTCAAAACACATTTTACAAGGAAAAAATAGTTTTATACACACTTTCTCCAACAACTCAGATCAAATCGAGAAGATTATCAAGAAATATTGGCCCATTCTCAGACTTCAGGAAGATCTTAAGAATTCTATGCCCATTTACCCCTCTTTTGTTAGGAAAAGGGGCAGGAATTTGAAAGAACTGTTAGATATTAGGTTAGAGGATCCACAGAATCACAATAGAAAGAAATTAGGCACTTATCCCTATGGGATGTGCAAGCAATGTCACGCTATGCTAAATTCGGGGTCCTACTAACTTCCCTCTAGAAGATTTAAGTTCCGTTCCAACAAACATTTTAACTGTGGATCCAAGGGTGTGGTCTATCTTGGTTACTGTGTCACGTGCCATGCTTTTTACATTGGGAAAACCGAAAGGATGTTTAGGAGAAGGGTTTACAAACACTTCAATGACATCAATGTAAGGAAGGAAAGTAATGCCTTTTATAAACACTCGTTGACGTGTAAGGACATGGACATAAAGTTTGTGGTGTTGGAACAGGTACAACCGGATATAAGAGGGGGTAGTTGGGAGTCAAAATTAGAATACCGTGAGCTATTTTGGCAGCTCCGGTTAGACGCTACTAGATACCCAGGTCTGAATGACACCCTCAACATCGCTAGTGTTTTGAAATTGAGACAAGCTCGTCTATAACACAGTTTAGCAGAACATGATATCTATTGTTTTATTCACTTTTGAATCCACAAGATTTTATAATATGATATATGGAATGTTATACATTGGCAACTCAGATAAGAAATGTTTTACAATGCCAGTCAGTAACTCTAGGTTTTAAATTGGAGTTTTGATTTTACCCCCGATGGTCAAAAGGAGTTACTGCATTTATTTGTATTATAAAACTATAACAACATTTTACAGAATTGTTTCATGACATATTTTAAGAGCTTGTATTCAATTTCAAGTTCATTATGCTATTCAGTCGCCAAGACATTTTTAGAAAATGAATTATTCTTAGAAAATGAATTATTTTTAATGATAATAACAATGTATTTTAGAATTTCCATATATGGTGATTTTCCTGTTGGGAAAGGTTCACAGGAAGTCATGTGATGATTCTGGAAGTATTTAATGTGGATGAACTTCCAGCAATGTTGTTTGCCTTGAGAAAGCTTGCATGTGGTCGAGTGAAAGTGCTTGGATGATATTGTGGATTTTTACTTTGCCTGGTTACATTAAAGGATCTTATTGGAGACCTAGCAGCTGTTTGATTTCTTCATCTGCTTATTTTGAAAGCCTTTGTTTACGTGCTTCCGGGTCCTGTGGTGCCAAGAGATTTGCATTCTAATGTTGTGAAGTTGTTAATCTTTCATCACAAATGTGAAAACCTCTTTTACATTTGCATGTGGTAAAGCTTCTTTGCATAGGAAAATTGACTTGCAAAAACAATGTGATGTGATGTGACAAATTATGAGATCAGGTACATTTAATACCACTATGAATTGACAACATAATTAGTGGACATTTGATGAAAAAAATGCAGGGTCAACCTAGCAATTTAATGGCTCTGTTGTATAATATATACATAGTCAGTTTGCACATTCATGCTAATTCAATTATGCAATCACTACATGCTTCTGAAAGACAATTATAAACAAATTATTTTTGTCCTTATCTGAGAAGTTACAGCTACTGTGGTAATAGGACAATACAGTGAACTGGTTGTTAGACCCATAATGAAAATAGTCAAAACTGTAGTTATACAGTACAATTTTGAGAAGAAACTTTGGACCATAACACTAAGCTATGTCAGTTGTGATTCCAAAAACTACCATGCCTCAACTTTAGAAACCTTCCCTATGAAGTATTAGCTGCATGGTGGCATGGGACTTAGTGATTTAGATCTCTTTCTTATAAATATCAGTCCTCTGATAACTGGAATGAGAAATAATAATGGGAGTTCTGCAGAGTGACATGTTAAAATCTGGAGTAGTGAGTAGAGATGTAGCACTAGCAGCCAATGAAATAGGTAACTGATGCACATCATATACAGCTTGGTGATACATACTGGGAACATACTCATACTGGCTATATTACACCCACAACTTCCATTCCACTATTACCCTTCACCTTGTACATGGCAGTGTTAAGGGATTCCTGTAACTACTATTAAGCCAATTAAAGCTGTGTCAGATGTGTCTGTGGATCCTTGTTAATGGAACCTTTCCTTGGCAAATGAATGTTATATATTAGTTTAGCTACGTTTTCAGAACCACTGATTTAGTAAAACTGCATTGTGGTATTACTGTCATAAGAAAGTAGAATTAGCAAAGCAGCCATAAGTATGATATCCACACTAAACAACACATTTAAATTTGGCAAATAGGGACCAGGTGACACAATTTCAAATAAATACATAAACAAAACTTCAGATATAATATGTATAATGTGAAAGAGCAGTACATAATAAGGAATTCATTAATTTCTGCTGGGACACTGAAATTATGCAATGGTACATGCTCATACCTGGATTGCATGCATTCCTTGGTGTAGATTACATCCATTCCAGTCACTGTAGACCTCAGACAAAGGCCAGATAAATGACATCCTGTACAGATGTTGGTTAGGATGGAGCACATATTCTTAAGACTGGCACAATCATTTAAAGAAGAACAAGTTGGCAATGGGGAGCCATGATCTGCTGTGGAGGTGCTACAGTGTAGGTTAGCAGAAATACCATAGTCCCATGGTATGGCTATATGGTTATACGTCACTTTCTACTGCCCATTAATCCGTGACACTCAGTGGGAATGAATAGGTTATAACAAGAAAAGAATGGCATTGGCTGGAGGGAAGCAGGCATGGGTCAGCAGTGGCATACACAAGCTGAACAAAGCACTCAAAAAAATCTCTCACTTTATTTTTGAACTGTCTTTTCAAAAAGTTTCATAAATAATGTATACTCATTGTTTGTTTCTTTCTTATGTGAAAAAGCCACTTTATAACTTTGGAAGATCGGTATAAGCACTCATTCATTGACTAATAAAGATTGATGGAGAAAGCAGCTTCTGTTGACCTTTTTTTCCCTGGACAAGAGGGCTCACATCTGAAGATTATCTAAAGTTCACGGAATTCAGCCAAGAGTCTCCAGCTGATTTTTTAGGACTGTTTATGATGGGTATTATTTATGAATAATCATGAGCAAAACAGATGTAGAATAGTAAAGTAGAGTGACAATCATGGGGGAACTGATCCTCCTATGAGCAAGCTGAAGGATAGAAGGACTCAAGTATTAGTAATAAAACAAGACTGCAGATGCTTTTGCTCAAGCAGTATTCGCACAACAAAAAGTGCATACCAGGAATGGAAGGACATTAGAGGTAGTGCTAAGTCTAAATGAATTAAGCAGGGGGAGGTTAGGGAAGCAATAGAAAACAGTGACCATGCTATCCTAATTTTACACGGTAGGGGAAGAAAATCAGGGGATACAGGGGTGAAAAAAGACATAAGGGAATAGAAAAGGTAGATTTTGAGAGGACTGAAAACAAAGTGTTAATATGCTTGTGTAAATGAAGTAGTGGTTTCTTAATAATTGAAAATGCATGGCAAAATAAATGAAAACATATGAGAAAGGATGGAAAAGTAATTAACAAGAAAAAAGGAAACAGGTCAAAAAAGGACCTGAAATCATACCTCTCAACCTCTTAGAGTAAGAAATCTAGACAAAGCCATGAATAAAAGTGCTACAAATGGGACAATTTTTAAATATTGCTCTTACAAACTTAGAAAGTTGATAGAATAGAAAGTTTTGCATTAGTTTGACTTTTCTGAAGGGTATGAAGTCTAAAACTCAAATGTCTGTCATTATTTTCTAACTTCAATCTTTAATGATTTGCCACTAATTTGCCAGAAAGCCACAATTTTATGAAAAATGGACCAAAAATATAAGGCAAAAATCTGGACATTATATGAAAAACTGTACAGTTGAGAGGTATGCCTGAAATTGCTGACAAAGGGAAGTCAAAGATGTTTAAAGTCAAAATAAACATCATGCATGCTACAGAAGCCAATGGGAAAGCAAGATGAATAGGAATATAGGGAAACTAAGCAACTGCAGTTTGAAAGGTAAACAGATCAAGAACAAAGGTATGAGAGGAACTCGTATATGAGCAGTAATATCATAGAAGGAAGATGAAATAGCAATTGTCGCACATTTTCCTCATTCCAACATTCTCCATACTTTCTTACTTCTTACTGTACCAGAAGGTGACAACATTAATTATCAGTGGTTGCTTTCAGAGCAAAGTTTTACTTATTCTCCTGGTCTATAGGATATCTTGTATTATATAATAATTACCACACCAGATAAAAATCCATCAACCATAGCTTATGGAACAAAATATTTCTAAAGTTAACCAAAAAGTCTTCTCCAGATCAGTACAGATACACACTGTCATTGTAGGTGGCCTCATAACTGGTCTAACAAAAATATCATGTTCAGACTTTTTGTGCATGGTGAACACAATTTTCAAGCCAGAAAGAAAAGACAGATATTAAAGACTTCAAAAAGAGAAATGCATGCTGGATATAAAATGTACAAAATACAAACTAAAGCAAATAAGTCTGAATATTGTGCACAGCACATTGTACAATATGACTTATCTAACAGTAGCATGCTTTATAAAAATTAATCATACCATCAGGAGTGCAGGTGAGCAATAACTTCTGATCATGATGCCCACAGAGATGACACCTACTTTTTGACTCTGAAATGGTTAAGCAGGTGTATTGCCTAAAAACAATTTTTTAGCAGGGCAGAAATGATCAAGACAAAGAATTTTTACTATAATAAATGAAGCTTTATTAGACAATACACTCTAATACTTCTATATCAGACGAGCATTAATAGTAAAATCAAGCCAGTTATACTTCTAATTCAGGCAAGCATTATTATTAATATCAAACAAAAGGTTAATAAAAAGTTAATACATCACCAATAAAGTAACAGACTTCATCCTAGCCCACACTTCTACTGGAAAGCCCCATTGTTGTCAGGTAGGAGACTCTATTGGGAAAATCCTGGGCAGTGTATCTGCTCCACAGGTGGGGCTTCAACCAACCCATAGGGAGTCCGATTTTTTATATCCTAGCTGTTTATCAGTTTTTCTGGGAACTTAACCATTAACGATCAACAAAGACCTTTTAGGACAGACCAGAGATGTTGGCCACCCATCCCAGAATGTTCACTCAAGCCTGCCAACACCTATGGCTCTGCAATTTCACTTGAGAAAAAATATAAAAGAATGTAACAAACAAGTACCTTATCAGACTTCTAGAAATGTGAAATAATAAACAGGTGACTTTTAATCATGTAGACTAATATACAGGTGACTTATGAAACTGCTAGAAATGTAAAATAATGTAATAAACAAGTGACTTTTAGTTACATAGACTAGATGATAAGTTTTAAAATAGTTCTGTTTCATAGAAAATAACTAAAGTAACCCTTTCACTCAGTTCTCTATACTAAGGCAGAAGTCAATCTGTCATTCACTCAAGGTAAAAGCCTTTTGTATCACATTTGTATCACAGCAGGAAACAGGAAAACGAAAGAATGAAGAAATGAATAAAATAAGTCATTTTTTTCTGAAAAGATATATCTTTATTGGATGCACTTAGCCCATTCAAAAAAGGCTCAAAATGTGCTTGTCTAGGAATCTATAGAAAGGACCTAAAAGGTTGTAGTTAAACCAAACAAAAGATTACAAATCTGTATACAATATATGTTAGTAAATACAGTAGTGTCCTAATTAAAACAATATTATAGGTCCAGCAGTAAGAAAACATTTGCAATTGAAAATCAGCTGTCACAAAGAAGATTCCATGGCTGCCATATCTTTCTTTTCACATGTATTAATACTGTGGGCAACTCAGGCTCCCCAGTCAGATTCATTAGAGCAATAACATCATCAGTCTGGGGGCAAGGGACTTCTATTGTCTAGTAGATACATTTGTAGACAACAGTAATACTAAGTCAGTAAGCCTACCTTTGGGTATGTTGAACCCTTTCCCCATTGAAAGCCCAAATAAAAACAAGACTTTATAAAGAACAAAGGGGGCTGATAGGAGATGGTCACATACATCATCCACTTCATTTTTTGAAGGCAGCTGATTGGGAACATCCCCAGAACACATACATCAAGTAAGCCCTGAGGTCTTCTTCACATTTCCAGCCCTGTGAGCTGGCAGTGGGAAATATCCTGTGCAGTCTTGCAGGTTTAGAAAATAATTTAAATAGGTCCTGCCAGCAAAAGAATCTGTACTTGCTTGACCTTGATCATAACGGGGTATCAATATTAAGGCTGGCAAGTTAGAAAGGGTGATTTGTTGCCCTAGATCAATCTGCCATGTTTGCAATTAACCAAGGGTTGCTGAGGTTTGAGGAATTAAGTCTAAGTATCCCATTTTGAAGTGTCGCCTACCCCCTATCAAGCAATGAATCCGCCTAGATTTATTTGGAAGGGAAACCACGTACAAACAAGTCTTCTGTAGCTCATCAAATGATTGCTCAAATTCTGTAAGGCAATTCATATCTATGTTGAATTTCTCTCTCTCTCTTTCTCTCTCACACACACAGACACACACACACACACACACACACACACACACACACACACACACACACACACACACACACACACACACACACACACACACAAAGACTGTAGTCAGTGATCCCATTATTCTCAATTAACTGCTCACCCCCCCTCCCAAAAAAACTGCCAAAACAATTTATCCAATCCTGGGCCCATTCAGACCCCAAGCCAGTTTATAAAGTATGGGAAGAAGATATAAAAGCCAGTTTGATTCTGCACCCTGTTGTAAACCTCATCTTACTTTTGAAAACTGTTTGGCGCCAGCATCTGCCCCAGTTTAAGATGGTGACTAATTGCATTATTAACTCCTTAAGTATTTGTTGTTCGTATTACTAAATGTATATTCTTATTGTACTTAAATTTTTATTAATATGTCTTGTAGTGTAGTTTTATGTATGGAGCTTTTCTCCCCGGGCCTCTACTGAAAATGGACATATATCCAGCTAGACTAGCCCGGTAAACAAATGTAAAATAAATAAAATAAAAAATAAATAAAACTGCTCAGTATATACCATACAGACCATTGATCTGCTTGAAGAGCAGATCCAGCCAGACACTGGAGGCCATGTGATAACTTATTGGGTGAAACAACCTAAGATGTCATGCTGACAGGAACATTCCAAATTCAGGGAGGCCCAAGCCCCCTCAAAACAGTTGGATGCATCGACCTTCCAGTATGGTGCCTTGAGGATGCATATCTCCCTCCCCAAGTGTGACTAAAAGAGAGTGAGCAAATAACCCGTATTCAACATAGGAGAGATTAAAAAGAGAGGGCTGACAAAAATCTGCATCTGGATTATAGTGGTAATAATGGCAGATACATGAAAAAGAAGAGGGTCAATAGATCAGCAAAGAAAATGGGCACCAAATTAAAACCCCAGAGACTGTGTGTAGGCTGAAAACAGGCACTCTCTACAGAGATACCTGAAGATAAGATGGAAGTGCCGGTTGCTCTAGAAGAAGTCCCTACATAAATTAAGAAGCTCAACTCAGCCCTAAAACCAATTATGGAATAATTAGTGGAAAGGGTCAGAGAAATAGAAAGCATGCTTAGTGACCATGGAGATGCAATCCAGGACAACATCTAAAAAAAAAAAAAAAAAAACAATACATCAATATTGTATATGCACAGAAGCAATGGGAGCCAGGAAGAATTTTTTGACAAACTTCAACAAGACAAGCAGGATAGAGTTAGATGGAAAAAATTGAGTTTAGAGGGATACCTGAGGAACCAGAAGGATCTAATTGTGATTGTTTCATCAGCCAATAATTAGTGATGTGGACTCAAATGCTAATGGAAACCATAAAGACAGAATGGGTCTGTGGAGGACTCATAGGACAACATGGCATCCCAGAAATCAACAAGCATCCTGGCAGATTCTAGCTCATTTTGAGAGTTACAAATAAAAGGAACACATGTTATTCCCCCCTTTGGAAGCCAGGAGATAAACATATAGGTTCATAGGTTAGTATTAGGCTAACTGCTATTGTGGGCCATTTTAAGCCTAGCCAGTTATTCCATGTGAGAATGAAACCTTGCACTTTGTGTCGATATGGTTACACTTTAATCATTAAGCCAGCCTCCTGTGTCATCAAGTTTAGGTATTAGTGGATCAAGAATATTCTCCATAAACAAAAAGAAGAGTGGCATTCCTTCATGTTATAAAGATGGCCAGACTCAAAAATATAAGGGTCAGAATCATACACTAGTATATGTGCAATGTCTTTTTGGAGGCCATTAAACAATGGACAAGCCTAAAAAGTCCTTGGCCTGGACAGAGGCCATGGGAGGCCAAGACATGAGGCAAACAAGCTTATTTTTGGAGACCATCCATAATTAATTACGACAGAATAATGGTAACAGTTCAGGTAATCTCTTCAAACTTAAAAGGTCTTGAAAAAGAGGGCACAAATCACTCAACAGAGGAGATCCCAGGAATCCTCAGAGGAACATTAGAGTTATCCAGGACAAGGTACAGTTTTGTATAAAACACTGATGTACTCTGTGATAAAGCACTGTGCCTTGTGTCCAGGGTGGCAGTCCTCTCTCCTTCATATTTACTTGTTCATCTGCCAGCATAATAAACATAACTGTAACTAAGTTTTATACCCTAGGAAGAGTCCTGGAGATTTATGAAAATAAGTTTCAAGATTAATCAGTCCTGACACCTTCCCAGGATCATGTTTTCCTCAGATGCAGGCTTGAAAACATTACCATGCTGAAATCTCTCCCTGCTCTTAAGGTTATATTTCTGACAACCCTTTTCCAGTCTCTTCTTTCTCTGTCCTCCCTCTCATGGCCAGGGAATTTCTCAGGGTTCTGGGATTTATGGCCTCAACTATTCTCATGCTCTCTCTCACCTGGCTCCATATGAAAAAATTACAATGGTACCGCAAATCAGTGTGGCTCCAACATTGCCATAACCTGCAGTTCCTTGTTCCTTTTCTTCCTTGTCTCAAAATCAAGCTCCATTGGTGGATTCATTGACTCTCTCTCAATCCAGGGCTTCCTTTCCAGGCTCCATCTTTCTCAGTAGCTGTTCACAGCACTTCAGACTTAAGGTGGGGAACGTCTTGTGGTCCCCTAAAAGTCCACGGTCTCAAGCCTTCTCATCAGAGGTCAGACCATATCAACATAAAGGAGTTGAGAGCTTTGCTTCTGGCCATGCAAACCTTTCATTCCATTTTCCATCCCAGCCCCGTCAAAGTTTTCATATACAATACCACCGTGATGTGGCATGTCAAAAATCAGGGAGGTATGAGGTTTTATTTTCTTTGCAGACTAGCTCTTCATGTCTGGGATTTAGCTATCAAGTGTCAAGTGACTCTTCAAGTGGTTTACATTCTCTCAGACCACAGTTTAGTGACAGACACTATGAGCAGGTCCAGATACACAGGCTCACAAATGGATACCTCACAGAGATGATTTCAGGACATAGTCCATTGGCAGGTTATTCCATAGGTAGAGCTCTTTGCCTCCCCTCTGAACAGACAAGTTCCTGCATTCTGTTTCAGGGTCCCAAGTCCTGTGACTTGGAAGGTGGATGCCCTGTCATTTACTTGGAAGGGAATGTTTCGGTAGGCCTTTCTCCCCATTCATTTGTTGCCATGAGTTCTGAACAAAATCAGGCAGTACTCCTCCAAAATCTTGCCAGTGACTTCATTTTTGCCCAGACAGAATTGGTTTCCCTTATTTTTTCACTTGGTCAGGAGTAATCATCACAAGTTACCTCACCAGGTGGATTTCCTCACACAAGACAAGGGATCTCTTATCCATCCTCACCTATCTACTCCTCAAATGACACTGTGAATAATAGGGTTTTGATTCCTTTTAGTCACCTGTTGTCTGAGGACATGGTCTGGGCTCTACAGGAGGCCAGGAACCCCATTACCAGACATGGTCTGGGTTCTGCTGGAGGCCAGGAACCCCATTAGCAGAAAATCATATGTGTCCAAATGGAAAATATTTTCTGTGTGGTGCCTATCCTGCCATCACAATCCTCTCTCTGTGAAGGTTCCTGTGGTTTTTCTCTTATATGTGTGATCTGCTCCATGCTGGGTTGGCATATTCTTCAGTTAAAGTTCATCTATCAGAAATTTCTGCTTGTCTGTCCTTTGAATCCTCCTCTGACCTCTCAATTTGAGGTCAAGCAATTTATTAAGGACATCCTTCATACAATTTACACAGAGCATGGTTCTAATAACTGAGGATTTGAAACAGATATTTTCCTGCTCATATATGTGGGAGGGGGGGGGGGGCTAAGAGAAAAGAAACTCATCACAGTGGAGAAGGGAACCAGAGAATGCTGGCACAACTGGGGCTACTGGATGTATGGGCAAAGATAGGAAATCACTCAATTGCTGTATCTTCTTCTTTGTGAGGCATAACAAATGGTTGTGGCAAAACTAGATGCAGGCCAAGGGAATGAGCAATACTTAATAAGGCTAAATGAGGTAATCCAGAGTGTATTACTACAATAAGATGAGATGTCTATGTTGGCCTGACAACATTACAAGGCAGCTCTTAAAAAGGAACTTCATAGGAGGCAACAGGTAATGAAATGGTACAGGGATTTGAGACAGCTACAGCATGAGACAGGAAAGTCTCCCAAAATATGAAGGTTAAATGCCAAAGATTAAGGCAGAAGATTTAATGGGTGGGGGATGAAATAATTCTATTTATAAAGTGCTTAAATAAGGAGTATAGTTCTCAAATATGCCTAAAAGTATGAGGGCACTAGTACAATGTCTGAGACAGCAGGAACATATCAAGATGATAACAACAATATAAGATATGGGTGCCCAGTGGAGAGTTGTCAAGGCCGTAGATGTACTGTGGATATTTGGGACATATTATGTAGAATTATATGCCACAGAACAGAGACAAAACTAATGCATACTTGGCTAACATACCTATTAGGCAATTGCAGCAAAATGAAGCAAATAAGCTTATACAAGAAATGATCCCAGAGGACATAACAGAAACTTTAAAAGGGATCCAGAGGTAAAAGTCAGCTGGGTTGGATGGACATGCTCCTGCTGTCTCAGTCATTGTACTAGTGCCATAATACTTTTAGGCATATCCAGTGATTCCATCTTCTGCACTTAGTTCAAGTGCATGGCAGTTTTATTTTACCAAAAGGAACTGAATCTTGGCTTATATTGTTTCACATTCATAGACACAATGATTTCCAGAAAGGTCTAATAATACCCTTTCAGTACTGACACCAGCGAAATAGTGATACCATGCTGCCACTAACAAGACCGATCTGGCACTTGGTCATAATTACTGAACATGTAAGCCATCTGTATTGTATTAATCGTATGGTAGCTGTAGCACAGCATTCTTACTTCAGGGCATAGTCTCCTATGGTTGCGTTTCACTAGTTATGCATAATTACCCTTGTTTACTTAAGGAATCAGCCAGCCACAATATTTTTACAGTTGGGCAAAAAAAGGCTTTACTTAAAATTGTGTAGAGTATACTGTTAATTCATTATACAGTAAGTTTACACTATTGCTTAAGGAAATTTAAATCTAAATAAAGAGCTTCAGGAGAAGGCAGACTACATTCTTGCTTGTTCCACACCTAGCTCTAACTGAAGGAAGACTGAAGCTGTTATTCAGTAATTGAAGGAAGGCTGTGAAAGTTACACAGGCATGAACTTGATGTGTCTGGAAAACAGGCTATTCCTCTATTCTCCCACAGTGTCCATTTGAGATATTCTTTATGTAATGTTCCATATATTTTAGTCCTGTACAAAAAAGGCCAGCAGCACATGTGAGTGAGATTAATTGAAGTCTTAAAAACTGTAGAGAAAACCAGGAAACCAAACAGACAAGTGTTGTTTAGTGCTTTCATCCACAAATTTAATACATGAACTTCTTCAGAAACACTTACACAATGAACCCAGTTCCTTAAATAATTAATAATACAGGAAGTGACCTCATATTAATTAAATCACTTTGTTAAAATATGATTATATATTTACACATATAAATATAAAAACATAAATACACATGAAATGAACATGAACAAATACAACCCAATTCATATTAGTACTTTACCCTGAAAATATATTACTATAATATATATTAACTGAAGTCTATATCAAAACAGTCCACATGCCTTGTTGATCATCTGGTATAATTCAACATTGGCAGATGTTCATCTAACATTCTTTTGACAAGCTTCATCATTTACATTTGGTTTAGCTGCACCATCTCTCACTTCCTGCTAGATTAGCTTTTCTTTCTGTGTTTTGTAGTTTCCTTTATTTAGAAAATCCCAAGAGCCTGTTTTTCTAACAGAAATAATTTATGAAAACCTAACCCTTGATGTATCTATCTGAAAAAGTTTCATTCACAGCATCGTTGCTATGTCTCCGCTGGGTATCAGTTATGTGTGCCTTACTTCTGTATTGATTTTCCCATTTCTATAGACTGTAGTCATCTGCAACTTAGGAGGTTTTTATATCTTTTAGTGTTATTTACAAGGGTTTGTAGTCTTTGTGTGTGACTTTTACCAGAGGAATATTTGTGGGATTTCTTATATTAACCGGGAAAACTACTCGTGTACCAATACACTTGCCTAATGTTTCCTGGAATTCATTAATTCCAATGCCTTGGACCAGCTCATTCTTACCACCACTAGAGGTAGCAACATCCTTGACCTGGTCATTACTACCATGAGCAACCGTTGCTGTACACTAATAATCAACTCCTCCCTGGCTAGATCCGAACACAAACTAATCACCTTGGAAATCCACATCCCTCCCACCACCACATTGCCACTGTGGTCAGAAAGTCCTTCTATGTAGCACATCTCATTACTAAGGGTTTTGTATCCAGGAAGAAAGAGGTCATTGTCTCCCTTTACTCTTCTCTCATTAAGCCAATCATCAAGTACAGTGCCCCATTTGAGATGTACCTCATTAGACACCTGCAACAACTGGAAAGGCCGCAAAAGTACCTCACAAAGAGGATCCTAGGCCTTAAAAACTTGTCCTATATGGACAGACTCAAAAAACTCCAACTATTCTCTGTCTCATTTCACCTACTTAGAGGCAATCTTTGCTTGACTTGCAAAGCCATGTCTGACCCAGTTCTGTTAGAAATGCTACATCTAAATAAATCCCAATCTCTCTGCATCACATGCTCCAGAGACCTCAACTTCATTACCATAATCAACCGAATGTGCTGGAGGGACAAGTTCATAACCCAGAGACTGCCCATGCTATGGAATAGACTTCCATTACATGTCAAACAGAGCATCTCACTGGCCCTCTTCAAGAGAAATCTTGATGAGTGGTTGGGAAACAGAAAATTCACCCTGGGGATCACTTCAGTGGCTCTACTCGACAGAAGCACTGGGAACTAAGGTCTGGTGACATGATACCAGGGTAATCCTATGGGTTAGGCTTGTAAAGGCTCCAGGGCCATTAGCCTAGTACACACCTATGAACCTATGAACCTATGACTACCAGCTGATATGTGGGAGGTAGTGGAGAATGAGGTGAATGTAGTATGGCACATGTTTTTTAATCTTATGCTCAGAAAGACATGTATTCCTGAGACATGGAGATATGCAGTAATACCTCCCATGTACAAAGAGGGGAAGGACACATTATTACCCTTCTCATTCTGCCTTATATCAGTGTTAATCAATGACCATAAGCTTGTTTATATCCATATTAGTGAAGAAATTTAAAACATTACTGTCCAGACTAATTAATCTGGATCAAACTGGTTTTGTAGAAAGCAGGCATACCTCAGACAACCTGAGTCATATTATCATGATAATCCAGGATGTCAACATCACAGACTCTACCATCACACTGTTGGGACTTAATAGAGAAGGTATTCAACAAGGTCAAGTTCTCCATACCAATTTGTGTTGAGAGAAAATAAGTGATTCTTCTGGTTATGGGTGAAATTGCTTTAATGGATCAAGAGCAAGAGTTAAGATACAGAAAAACATTGTAGATTAATTATACATATCAAGGAGAAATAGACAATGATGCCCCCTGTCCTCTGCCTTGTTTGCCTTATATATAGAGCCATTGGTAAAAAGATCTTTGAGGACTAAGGAAAATAACTGGATGGGAGAAACTAGAGCTTATAGTCTCCATCTTTGCAGACAACAGACCTCCCACAGCTGTGGGAGATAATAGACTAATTTTCAAATGTATTTAGACATAAAGTTAGCATACAGAAGTCACAAGTGTTGTCTGTAAAGAATACATTGAAAAGTGATGAATTGCCTAGGTTGCAGATAGTTGGGGAGGTTGGGGAAATAGAATATCTACGAGTTTCCCTCACAGATTGTGCCATACAATCAGGACAAGTAATACTGAGTAACATTAAAAAAAAAATTCCAGAAGCTACAGGAATGGTGGAGACTAAATTTGAAGTTACGTCAAAACATGTAAGCCTGCAAATGTCATGTTCTATCCCTACTCCTGAATTGTTTCCAAGCCCTCTGTTGGCCAATTCCCCCCACAGAGAAAAAACTAATAAAGAAATTACACAGAAAATTTATTTGGCAGGAAGGTGGAGTTAGTATAGCATGGAAAAAATTCTTAAAGAAGATTTCTGGTGGGCTAGAGCAACATTCCATTGCCAGATATGAGCTTGCGACCCTTTTTACATACTATGCCAGATCCAAGACAGGAATTATGGTGTTAGATTGAAAGATATGTAGCAAGGAAGGTACACTTCTAGGGAAACAGAGTCTGTTCCCCATTCTCCTTTATTACAAGAGCTAAACAAGGGTTAGACAAACTCTTCAAGCATAACTCATTCAATAAGTGGAAAAAGTACCTTCTACCTATAGCTAACTCTATGTAGGAATGCCACAGATATCTAGTGGGTTGGTACGGGGATGTAGAGAATACTTAGATTCATTACTGACATTACGTACTTAGATAAAAGTCACTTGATATGTTGAAATTCAAGCAAAGACAGATATGAACTCCCAGAGAGAGTAAACCTTCTATACGAGGGTTTGAAAAGGCAGTTAGCATCTTCTAGTTGGGCTAAGATTAACCAGGAACAGTGGCCATGGATAATGTATAAATAAAAAAAAAGAAACCAGAGCATCTGAAGGGCATGATAAGTAGCACTAGGAATGCATTAAGTCATTTGGAAAAAAAATAATTATGATGAAGAAAAAGGGTAAATGAGAAACCATATTCAATACCGAAATTAGTAATAAATACTGTTAGAAAGTCATATGGCTACCTGGGTTGCTCTTAGGTCAAGAAGATATCAAAATTTCTGTTGGAAATGTTAATACAGATTTTTTTATACCTCCACTCGACTTGCCTCAATTTGTTAGGATGCAGATTTAGCATGTTGGTGTTATTGGTGGTGTCAGTTGGAAAAAGAGGCATATAGGAAGCATGACATCATATCTTTTTGGAATGTGAGAGATTGTTGCATTTCAGACTTGAAGTGGGGAACCTGGTGGCTAGGTTAACCATAATGCCTGAAACTCATCAAAACCTCTATTTTGGGGGTGACAACAAAGGAACATGGTATCTCTGTCAAAGAAATTCCTGAAATGGATAATCTTCCTTCTAGCTAAGAAAGCAACAGCCAAATATTTGAAGGCACAAGTTGCTGCTTGTGTGAAGGAGGTTTATGAACTGATCGATGCCTAATAGAGCAAAAGCAGAAGGTAAGCATCCCGAAAAGGAAAAACTTAGTCAATCTATGAACATACAGGGGATAAATAGGGACAGGGAAGCAGATAGGCAAATGTTATCCATCAGGATTTTGTAGGCAGGTAAATGGTGTCTCACATCTAGACAAGATGAAGAGGGAGAGATCCCTCTGGGACTACCTGAGCTCTGCCAAATGCTTTTTTATTTAATTTGTCCTTTTATAACTGGGAAAGTGTGAGTGATCCGATGGCCCATTTTCAGTGGAGGCACAGAGACAGCTGCTCCACAACAGATTCAAAAACATTTAACTCATTACAGCCAAGTGACTTCTCCAGGTGTTTCTGCAGTTACCTCCAACTGCGCCTCTAGGCGTCAAATATTGCCTTATGATATTTGCATTAATAATTCCAAAACCATGCTACATACAAAGTATCAGAATGTTTTATCTTGAAGCATACATGATGGCAAACACAATTGTATTACTATATTACCTCTGTCAATGACGATTTTTTAGAACTCTAAGGTGATAACTTCATTTTTAAAGGCTAAAGCCACACCCATTGGGAGTTAAAGGTATATATGCCAAAGAGCTGTACTGGAGGGAAGTAGTTAATAATCAGTTATATACAAGTGGAGAAAAGTCCTGCAATAGATTAAATATTTTACAATGAGCTGGAGAGAAAGGCTCCGCAAAAGCACTCAAAAAGGCATTTTACAGTATTAGGTAAGTAATTACACAGTAGGGGAGAGAATCGCCACAACAGACAAAAACACAAACAGATTGAAATACACTTACAGAAATATTACTAAGATAAACTGTGAGCAAAAATACAATATATACCTTGAGGAGCAAGGCACACTGTGGATGTGGATAGCCAATGTCGAGTAAGCTAATGTATTCAATATAGTGGCTATATTTCTAATAATAATATATGGAGGTAAGAAACAATAAAGTATTCTGCTGCCAAAATAGACAAATGAATAGAATGAGATGAGGAGGTGTAATGAGCTGAGGAGAAAGTTAAGGAGATGGAGAGAAAGTTAATTACTACTGGAAAGATGAGAATGTTACGGAAGAGCGCGAGACAAAAAAATAATAGTAGCAAGTATTGGCCAAAGAGGAAGTTTATTATTATTACACGAAGAGCTTTTTTTGATGTTAGTCAATTACTATCTGACATCGAGGTGTTAGTGAATTTAGGGTGAGAAAGGCATAGTTATAATGAGTGGGTGGTCATGCATCTGTTCTGAGGGTTGTAATAATACAGTTCCTGATGTCAGATAGCTATTTTTAGATTAATCTTCAAATTGGAAAAGTTTCTAGTATGTTTAAAGGATAAGAGGATAGAGTTCCAGGAGCAGGTTACATAGCTGGAATAGAAAGAAGTTCCTGCTGACAGGTTCAGTTTGTAGCTAGTGAGGAGCATTTTGTTTTCAGATCAAAGTAGCCTAGCTGGGATGTATGGGTGCAATAAGCTTAGTGGGGTTTTGCTTTGTTCTGGTTTGTATATTAATTTGCAGACTAGGAGTAGTTTGTGTGTAAGTGAGTTGCTTGGGTAATTCAAGCCAATCAATCAGCTTTAGGGTTAAGCATTGATGTGTTCTGTTTAATGAGTTAGTAACACATTTTGCTATTTTATTGTAGCAGCACTTTATTTTGGATGAAAGCTTGAAGGTTAAGCAGTACTGGGGAACTATATAGTAAAGTAGGGAGTGGGAGTTTCCTGGATGAATCAGTTAAGCAGTTTTTTGTTCTGTTTAGTGTCCCTAAATTTTGTTGCCATTTCTTGATAGCCTATTGCACATGTAAGTCAAATTTCAGGTTATCAATTGTCATGCCCAGTAGCTTGGCATTGGAAATTACTTCTATAGAGGTGTTATCAGATGCTGTTATTGAGAAATTTGTTTGAGCTGTGTAAGGGCTTTTGAAGGGAATAGTAGCAGTGTTTTTTTTTTTGTTTTTGATTTTTTTTTTTGCTTGAGTAGAAGCTGGGAGTTATTGAACCAGATTCAACTGATAAGAATGACTCTTGGGTGAGGTGTTGTAGAGTAATTATTTTACAAGTAGAACAGATTAACATGGAGTCATCAGCATGTTGTATGACGGATGCTTGACATTTGGTGAAGTATAGGATGTTGGCAAATATATTGACTAAGACTGAGTCGGATGTGGTCAGATAATAGAGGAAGGTGATGTTTGTTGAGTTTCATTTTGAGATAGTTTATCAATGCTAGAGATGAAGTGATCATTAAAAGCATTATCTGTTTCCTCTGGGGAGATGATCATTAAAAACATTATCTGTTTCTTCTGGGAGCATTGGGGTTTGGGGTTTGATTGTCCAGTTGAGCCAGGATGTAGTATTTTAGATATGGTGGCCCAGAATTGTCTAGAATTTTTGTAGCATTTATTCTGCAAATTGGAATAATAAAGTTTTTTGCCAATTTTGCCTTATTTTTTGTTATTTATATTGTTGAAGATTGTTTTCGGTTTTATTATTTAAACATGCCCTTTAGCCTTTATCTTTATTTCTCATTAATTTCCTGGTAGTAGGAATGAGCCAAGGAGCAAGGTTGTTTTGCACTCCTTTAAGCTTATGGTGGGCTGTGCTCTTCAGCAGTTCCATAAATATCTTATTAAAATAGTCAACAGTATCATCTAATGGCAAGATATTTAGGCTGTTCCATTTGAAGATTGTGTTGTGGTGTTAAGGTGGTACTGAGGAATGCATTAGTAAAACCTTTAATGTATCTATCTATCTATCTATCTATCTATCTATCTATCTATCTATCTATCTATCTATCTATCTATCTATCTATCTATCTATCTATCTATCTATCTATCTATCTATCCACAACCCCCTTTTTCTTATTTCTTGCACATGGGTTTGGGGTGTCACTTCAAAAGTGACAGTCATCTAATACCAAGGATTACATTGCCAGGTGACTAGCCTTGCCGCAGAAAACATTTGATGTATAACAAATGTAATTTTTTTAACTAAAAAAAAAAAAAAAAAAGAAAGAAAAACAGTTGGATGTGTTAGTATCTCTCGTGCAATCCCTGGTGTACTTCCTGCTCATATAAACTTCTAAGCAATGGGTATCAACTGCTTTAGACATTAAGGGATGAGTCAGGAACCTCTGAGAATATCAACCAATCTGGAGCAGAGCAAATCAGTTCACAGCCTGAACCCTCGTAGGAACACCTAAACAAATATTTCCCTAGTTTCTTAAAAAAAAAAAGACTGTTATTTTGTTTAACATTCCCTTAAAAGTAATGTTGACTGTTTCACCCAGGGTAGGGCCCAGACAAATCTCCAGGAATGTCAGATTTTGATTATCTTACAAAAACAGGAATTGTTTAGCCTGGATGGTTCCAGGGGGCAATTAATATTGTTTGCATTTGTTTTATCTCTATTAATTTTTTTTGCATCCAGTCATAATGCCATATAGTTCTAATTTGCAAAACCTGTTGTAGAAAAACCAAACTCATAGATGTGCAAACATACTTTTACTGGAGTTTTTGCTGGCAGCCTTTTATATGAAGCTGCACTGCAGCAGGGTAAGGGAATTTACTTTCCCTTAGCAGAGGGGGTGGGGACACAGACCTCCATATGGGGGATGTAGAGGGGCTTACCCTGGTGCATAAAAATTAAATTTCACTTTTGCATATTTTTGATCATTTAGATTCAATCTAAAATGATTGGTCTTTTTAGGATTGGTCTTGTTCATATTCAGTATTTCATGAGACATTTTATATATGAGGAAACACAATGAGTGACCATTAAAGAGCAAACAGACAAATGAGTGACTGCACATATGGTTGAATTAAAGCTTTATATTCTGCAGGTATGCAGGAGTAGGAAAAAGAATGGTTGACTGAAAACAGTGTGGTTTTGAGAATGAGCAAGCCTGCATTATAGCAAATAGTGTGTATGTGTGAATGTTCAGGGGTTAAGTAAGATGACAGATTCATTGTTGTGCGTGACTGGTGTTGTGGGTGTTCTGTGTCCTTTTATCTTGATTAGAGTTGCTGTCAGGGACTGCTATAGAATGTAATTTGCAGGATTAGGGGCAGAGACAGGGATGAGGTACCTGCCATGTAGATGTCCAGAGAAGTCATATCTTTCCTGTCTTTTCTTTCTCACAAGTCTATAATTTGGAAGTTAGCTTGTCAGTATGTCTCTTATAAAATCTTCCAGATGTAGCATCAGTGTTTCCATTAGTTCCTTTTTTAAGAAGAAACCTCAAAGCCATGCCTTGTTGGCATTACTTTGACCTGGCTTTAGATTCAGGATCAAGGGCAACTGTATTTGCCTGTTATGGTTTCAGTTTCACCACCTACAGCTCCTGTTCAAAGACACTTTCCACTCACCACTCTTTTGCAGCTCCCACTACAGGGATGCTTTCTGCTGACCACTCTTTCTAAAATGCTGAGTATCAAATTAAGATTCTCTTCATCTGCATCTTCTCAGTCATGGCCAACACACTTTTGTTCTTATCCTTACAAAAATAATGCACGCTTTAAAAATATAAAACCAGCACTCAGGAATGAAGGTAACATTCTGCAGTCACTAAAAAAATGTTTTTTTTTTTGGCACAGTTTTGGTTCTTATATTTTAGGCTTTAAAAATACCATGCAAAACAAACTTGTTGGGATTGTGTGTCTCAGATGTGCACCTCTTATCAGGCATTCCGAGGTGTCCATCAATTGTTCAGTATTTAACTGCTTATTTTCCAGATACTCGAGTGTCAATGCTCAAGGAAGTGGGTTCCTTAACTTTGTTTGTTTGTTTCATGCAGTAGTGATGTGAGTTTTCTTAAAGTGACTTTGAGTTTGAAGATTCCTTTCATTATAATATTTCAGTAATCACTTTACTCTGGGATGAATTTTCCTTGAGATGAAAATACTGACAGGGGTTACATGGGCTTTCCTAAAAAGACAATCCTTTACTTGAGTTTTATTTGGTATATCTGCACAAAATGTATAGCTTTGAGTTCTGAGCTTAGTAGTTACAAAAATATATATTTGTCCCCACTTTAGTGTTAGGACTAGAATCAAAGTTTAGGTTTATGTTAGCTATGTTACATTTAGGGCTAGAGTTAGGTTTAAGGTTAGGTTGGGGTTAGGGTTAGGTGCTAGGGTAAGGGATGTGGAGCACACTGCCTCGTGTTTGTCAGGTTGGTGACCATTGACCTCTAAAATAACTAGTGTGAATAAGTAATTGTATGGGTGTGTTTTGTTGTGTATTTTTGTATTTTTTCTTTTCATGGGCTGCCAGTTTTAGTTAAGTATGTGAATTTTTTTATGCTGTCTTTGACTAAGTATACTTCTATGAAGTGTGTTATATTCTGTATTTACAATCTGTTTGTTAATTGGTGTAATGGTTAAATCCATAGCTAATAGACTACAATAATAACCTGAACCTTGTCAAATAATAAAGTATCACATTATCATGTCGCTTGCATCGCAAGACAGATGAGATAATCATAAATTACTTTTAGTAATAAAGTTAATATACAATTCAAAAGGTGACAAACTGTCAAGGTTGTCCTTCCAAATTTTTTATTGATTTTCCAATAACAATCATTTGAACAACAAATTATAATAAAACTCTATACAAATTTTACAAAGGCCTCAAGCACTGTATGAAATGCTATAAATGTAAAGAAGGATACAATATTCATTAATTCATACTTTCAATGTGACTAATTTGGTGGAGACAAATCTAAATTCATTGGCTGAATAAGGGATAAAACTTTTATCCAGGGGATGTTAGTCCATTTTCTGGGATATATTTTTGCTTCTTTAACTTTTATTTCCATTGACGCTACTTCAACCAGGAGGATCTTGTAATCTTGTAAGGGTGGAATGGAGGATGACTTTCATCTTCTTGCAATACATTTTTTGGCTACTGCTAGAATTGTCCAAAGAAGATATTCATTTTTGTTATTCAATACAATAGATTCATTTACATTAAGAAAAAATAATGATTTTGATAATATAAAGGAATCAGTAAAGATGGCTTGGAGAAAATGTTCAACATTATTCCAAAATGTCTTAATGCAAGAACAATCATAAAAGATATGAGACTAATCGGCCTTGCATTTTAAAGAACACCTCCAACACATCTCCTGCTCTGAGGAGCTAAATTTATCAATCTTACTAGGCATGTAAAAACTCTATGCAAAACTTTCTACGAGAAAATTTTCCATATTTGTAAGTTAGAGGTTAGTTTAAGAGAATGTAACATTTTTGATTTATTCGCAGAAGTTAGGGACAATGTGCAGTCTTTAGTGATAAAATCCCAAAACCTCTGATTAGGAGTAGTCTTATAAGTAATAATAATTTTATAAGTTTTTGAAATTAAATTTTTCCAGTGGAATTCACCATGAAGTATTTCATTCGTAAGAGTTATACATTTAGGTGGAGAACTAAAGGAAGAACTCTGTATTGTTCTGCATAAATCTTGAGTAAATGGAAGCAGACTATTCTGATGATGGTAGATCATATTCTTTGATCAGAGTTTGTGTATTTATGGTAACTAAATCTTTTGTACAATGTAACTCAAAAAAGTGTTTTGTAGCTTTAAAGGGGGATAGAAGTTGGATATTGTTATTTACAAAGCTTCTAAAGGACTTATAAATGCAATGTAAGTAATTTAGATTAGTGAATTTAATAGTATTATACTGTATATTAATACAAAGTACATACCAAAGCTTGTTACTTAATTCACTTAATTGTAATTTTTTTATTAGTTTATTTTCATTTAGGATGATACTTGTATGTAGCATTTTCCAAGCCTAAGAGTATTTGGGATCTATCCAATTTAATATTGTTTTTAGGTTAGAGGCTTTGATATAGGATTCTAAATCTGGGAAATTTATTCCTGCAAGCTCCCATGGTCTGATATGATTGGTTAGAGCTATTCTATTTTTTGGGGGGTACCGTAGAAATGTTAATAGAGTTTTGTTTATTTCTTTTAAAAGTTCTTTTACAGGGCAATACAGAAAGAGAAAGAGCTATATAATTTATTTTTGGCAATAAGATCATTTTAATTAGTTGTAATCTATCTTCAAATTTTAAATGCAATTTATTCCATTTCTCTATGAGAGTTTTTAGTGAGTTTATAATGTTTTTATAGTTTATGTTTAAAGTTAGGTCGATATTTTCATATAGGTCAATCCCTAGATACTTCAAAGAAGAAACCTGTTTCCCAATTATTTCATTGTTGGTTGAATTAGTATTATCATTAGAATGTTTTTTATTCAAGAGCATATGATTAGATTTAGAAGTACTAATTTTAAGGCCAGAAATATAGTAACATTTTTTGACTAGCATATCTAATTCTTGTAAGGATTTTCGGAATTTATTAAAGTAAGCAAGATATAATCTGCAAATAACATTATCTTGGAATTAAGTTGATTATTTATATTTAGGCCTATAATTTTAGCATCTGACTGAATTGCCAAAAAAAGAGGTTCTATTGCTAAAGTGAATAAAATCAGAGACATTGGGCATCCCTGTTTGGTACCTTTAGTAATTTTAATTGACTCTGATACAAATGGACCTAATTTTACATAAGCTAAATTATTATGATAAATATTTTTTATAAAAGTAATGAATTGAGTGGGGAATTTATATAATTCTAGGATTTTAAAAGCATAATTCCAGTTTAATGAATCAAAGGCCTTCTCAATATCAAGAGTGATTATAAGAGTCTCTTGTTTGTCTCTGTTTAGAATATGTATAGTAGTTATAATTTTTTGAATTTTATCTTGGGTATGTCTGCTATAAATGAATCCTGTTTGGTCCTCCAAAGTGAGATGAGTTAATGATTTCTTAAATCTGTTAACTGATATAGACATTAATAGTTTATAATAATTGTTAATCAGAGAAATTGGTCTATATGATTTGCATAAATTAGAGTCTTTATTTTCTTTTAATATAGGAGTAATTAATTAGTATCTCCATGAGGGAGGAATTCTACCTTGTAAATAAGATTCATTTAGGGCTTTATGTAAGAGTGATATAGCAGAAGGTGGTAAAAGCTTATATATTTCATTAATAATACCATCAATACCCGGTGATTTATTATTTTTGCTTTCCTGAATTTTCCCAATAATTTCCTTTAGAGAGATTTGTTTCTGAATCTCATTAATCAAAGTATCTGGTAGATTCTTAAATACCGGGAAGTTCAAGCTGTGTTCTGTGAATTCATGTTGAATGTCTTTGTTTTTGTACAGTTTCGAGAAGTGATACTTAAAAGCATCCAAAATATCACCAATATCAGAAACTTTTTTATTATTTCTCCCTTTATGGAGTATACTCACAATATTATTTTCAATAGAGTTTCGTTTTACTCTCAGTGTTAAATTACGCATGTATTTTGGGGATGCAGAGAAAGAATTTAATCTTAATTTTTCTAGGGCCAAGTTGGTTTTATGAGTTAAAATGGCATTATATTTTTTGTTTAAGGATTCAGTCTCTTTTTTTATGTGGAATGGTTCTAATATTATCTTTATAAATTAATACAATTTGGTTTTTATATTAGATAATTCTGACTCCCATTCCTTCATTTTATTATTAAACCATGCGATAATTTTGCCATATAAGTAGGCTTTTAATGAATCCCAAAGTATTACTATGTTTACTTCACTGGTTAAATTTGTATCCAAGAAGAATTCTATCTCTGTATCAAGCCAATGTTTGAACTGTTTCAATTTAGTAATATATGCTGATATTCTTTTAGTGAAAGATATTTTTTTTAAATCAGTTTGAAAATTAAAAATAAGTGCATTATGATCAGACATAGGGCATGGGACTATTGTAAAGCATGATATTTTTGTTTTTAAATCTTGGGATATAAATACTTTATCAATTCTGGTTTGAGTCCTATATCTAAAATCACAGTGGAAAAATTCTAATGAATTATCATTTCTATGGTAAAATAAATCAAATAACTTTAAGTTATCTACCCATTTTTTAAGATTTTTCCCTGAAGAAGTAATACAAAAAGGTCTCTTGTTGTCTCTAAGTCATTCAGTAAACAATTAAAATCTCCTCCTACAATCAAACTACACTTAGAATAGTTAGTGATGAGTTCTAAGTGCTTTTTAATTGTTGTTACTCCAATTTCCAGAAACCAATAGACATGGACCAGTGTCCAAATTCTATTTCTAAATGTTATTATTGCAATTGATAAGAGTCCTTCCTTATCTTCATAATTATACAAAATTTGAGGAGAGATAACACTTTTCCTCCATAGTGTTAGAACACCTCTGGTCTTTTTGGTAAATGAGGAGTTGGATAGTTTTAAGTATTTGTTCAGGTTCAAGCTAAAACTATCATTTATTTTGACGTGGGTTTCTTGTAAGAATATTACTTGCGCTTTATTTAATTTCAAGTATTTTAATAGGTTGAGTCTTTTCCCTGGATTATTTATTCCATTAACGTTTAAGGAAAGAAAAATCAAATCCATCTTATTTATTTAATGTTTTAAAGTATAATACATGTGATAACAAAGTAATCATAATATTTAAAATTTGCACACCCTTCTTGGAAGAATTATATTTAAGCAATAATGTATTGTTTCCCTTTGTAAAATACAATTTAATATCAGACTGAGGCCTAAAAAAGAAGAAATATTTAAAGCTAAACTTTTAACAATCAGTAAATCCATTAACTGACATGGAATGTAAAACATTCCTAATCTGACAGGGAAAAAAAAACAGTCACATTAACCATCACTTCCAATTTCTGGAATGAATTTGCCCAGCTTGAGGCTCCAGAGTATACATTTTATGAAGTTCTATAGATTAATTGACATGACCGAATATCAATATATTGATGTAATATATAGTTTGATTGTATCTAATACAATTAAATCTCACTAATAAGCCTTTGTTTAAGAAATACATATCCTCATTTCTGTATGAATTATTATATAAATGAAGAATTAACAATTTGATAATAAGCATGTATAGATAATATTTATCAATTAAAGTCTCAAGAGCATCTGGATACGTAAAATTTTCAGTAATTAAAAGATAGATAAACATAACAGTATTAATCAGGGTAAATCAATACAGTATTAGATCAGCATTTAAAGTATTTATAGTAATAAAAACTACATGTAACTAATTGCCAAAGCATTTCTCTTACTATGAGGTATTGTGTGACTGTCACTCCTCTATATAGTAATTTCACATATTCCTTATTGCTACTAGATAGTAACAATATTACCATAATAAAAACATGAGCAGGACATATGGAAATGGAATGTATATTTACAAATGGTGATGATTGACAGAGGAGATACTACCCAAGCAGTTCCTATCTATCACAAACTCAAAAAGTTCATATAGCCATGGAAAGATTCCAAAAATAACTAATAAATATAAATTTACTTTCTAACAAATTATGCAATGTTTTATATAAAAGAACATGTCTTAATAATGCATCAACAATCAAGTAGTCTTTACTATTGTGAGGTTAAATTTGGTAGAGTTAACAATATCAAACACAATTAAATGTAAGATTCATTATTTACTCAAGCAAAACCCTTTTTTTTCCTTTTTTCTTTCCTTCACCTTTTTCCCTCTTTTTGTACATACATATTTATCTCTTTCCTCTTTGTTTATTTCCTTTTTCTATTCCCCTTTCAGCTTCCTTTTAATGAAAAGAAACATTTGCAATATGATCCTTAGCATTATCATTACATTTCTTATATATTGATTTGAACATTTGAACACTGCATAGCAAGTCTTTTGCTACAACATACTTGGACTTCAACCTTTTACCCAGGTCAGCCTTGGTGACCTAGTTAATTACAATAATACTGTGTTTGTGTATAAACATTGCTCTCGTCATAGTAGTTGTTTCTTTTTATACACATACACACACACACATGCACACACACACACACATACACACACACACACACACACACACATATATATATATATATATATATATATATATATATATATATATATGTTCATAATCCTCTAGGGCTTTAACATTTTGAAAATAGCTTAACTTCTTTATATACCAACTGCAGGATGGAGATTAATAGTAACATCACTGAACATGGTTAAGCAGAAATTTATTAATATCTTAAATATTTGTGCCTCATGGGCCTGCATAACAGCTGTAATGTATATCTCCACAATGGCTCCTTTGTAAAGTACAGCATAGTTATACCAAATGGAGTAAATATCACAAATTAAATCTGAGAGAGCCTGAGTCCAAATGTGAAGTGATGATACTAGTAAATGATTTTATATGCTCTCTATGACTTCCCTTTCCATTTAACCCACTGAGACATTTTAAGCATGGGTAATTTAGATATGTTAGAGCCATTTGTAACTAAATATTTATGCTATATTCTACGAATTTGTCCCCAAATTATTTCCTCAACATTCAGGACTGATGACAGATGTGTATACTTGGCATGTTTAGTTGAGAACAAAACATTATATTTTGCTGCAAAATGTATAGCTTTATCAGACTATTACTTTAATTAAAATAAATTGCACACACTGTATAAACAGTCTTTACTACTGACTGCCATTTACATAATGAGCAGACTCTGCCACCTTATAATGGTCATTATTAACTTACAAATGAAAAGAAAAAAAAAACATTTCAAAATAATTCACATCTGACTTAGGATAGTGTGACTTCTGAAATCTTACTTTGCATTTTTTTTCTTTATAAATTTCACTGATGCCAATTAGTCTAGGTCAACTACTGTAACACATCCAAGTAAATAAGACATTGGAGCTTTTATTGTTAGGACTGCACAAATGGTGTTCTGGCCAAGTTACCTTTTTAGATATGTTTTTTTTTTTTTTTTTGATGATGATGATACAATGGTCACAGTAAGGTGGGAAAGCCTTTAGTGCAAATATTCTCACAGGGGCATTAGTAAGCAGCCAGTTTAGTAAAGTGTGATCTTTGGTAAGTGGATTGGATTTAGTAATATGATGTGACTTTCTGGAAGAAATTAGATCTTGTTTAGGTGAGTGTCCTCTGATCTCATATAGTGTATGTCTGAATAGATAATAAATAACCTATTGAAGTCCTGTCATGCCAATTCAAGGAATAACATTTTATACAGAATGTAGTGGCTTATTTGAGAGTCATTGTTCGCTATTATTTCAGGTGGTGAACGGATGTCCAAATACACCAAGAGTTCCTTGCGTTGCATACCCAAAACCAAACACTGAACTTTTCTACCTCAGACTACCAAACAAGCAGACAGCTACAGAATTATCTGTTTCAAACATCCTCCTACCCCACTTCCCTCTTCCTCCCTTAACAAGTCAAAAAAAATGAAAAACAATTCAGTAAGCAGATGAACATGTGTGCAGAATTCATCTAGTCATATATATTGGGCATCACTAGCAATTGTATCTAATAGGAATATAGTATTATTAATTTTAAGTTGCAAGTTTTATAAAGACATATGCAAGATAAGTAAAGTAATGATACATACTTCTTTAGGTCTAGGTATCCCTAAACATTTTATAACTTAGCTTGATCTTTGAGAAAATTAGGAAGTCCAGTGACTTTGACTCCAGTTTTCATTTTCTTCTTTCTTACATCTGTCCAATTGTTTTTCTCAGATGATCTTTGAAGGGTCATAGATGGTGTCTAGTCCATACCTTCTGGGATTGTGATGATGTTATTGTTTTGAATAAAAGATACAGCTTCTTCTATATTGTTGAAAGATCTCATTTCATTCTGATGATAGATTTTGATTTGGGCTGGATAGACTAGTTGTGCTTTAATTTAATTTTGCTTTAAAAACCTTACCAATGGCCAAGAGCTTTTTCTCGTTACCAGGACTCTTGTGGAATAATCATTGTCTAGCCTTATTTGGTTACCTTTGAAGGACAAGGGACTTTTCCTCCAAGCTGTCCTCAGAATAAGTTCTTTATCTAAAAAGGATAGAAACTTCACTATGATAGATCTTGGAGAAGCATTAGGGGAAGAAGAAATAGGTTTCCCTATGGCTCTATGTGCTCTCTCAATCCCATAGGACATACCTTCTTTTAAGTCCAAAAATTCAGGTAGCCAGGAATTTAGGAAGGAAATAATATCTTCTCTATCTGTTTTTTCAGGAAGACCAAAAATTCTAATATTTCTTCTCCTCTCTCTGTTTTCAATGTCGTCTACTTTATTTATCAACCAGTTATTTTGTTGCAGTATGGTCTCACAGTGGGATTCATCTTCTTTAAGCCTTTTATCTATGTCATTCAGTGAAGTTTGGATGTTCAGAATTTTGGATTGTTGCTGCTGGAGTATTTCCTTCAGGACATCAGTTTGTTGTTGACAGTTCATCTTTAAAGTTTCAAGGTTTTCAGTAAATCTATCAATTTTTAGAGACAATTCCTGGAGAGTGGTAGAGATAGACTGGATCTCCTTCCTTAATGTGGAATCAGCATGTGAAGATTTTGAGTTGCTCATCTCTGTTCAGTTGTATAATCATTAGTTTTGACAGGAATTTTTTTAAGAAAAGACTCCAAAGTTGAAAATCTAGTAGATTGTATATTCCCAAATAGATTGTATAACTTTAAGGAGCTAGTGACAGAATTTTAAAGTAATAATTTTCCTGTTTCTTAGTAGCTGATGTGGAGCTCAAGAAAAAAGCTGTTACCAGTTGGCCATCTAGGCTCTGCCTCCCAACTGTCAAGGTTG
Source organism: Protopterus annectens (assembly GCF_019279795.1). Lineage (NCBI taxonomy): Eukaryota > Metazoa > Chordata > Ceratodontiformes > Protopteridae > Protopterus > Protopterus annectens. Next base: position 311,273,752 of record NC_056748.1, read on the forward strand.
TGATATTGTTACGTAAAGCACATGGTGTGAGTTGTATTCATAGTACCACAGTAGCTGGCTGAAGTGGCAATACTAAAATATATTTTTCTTTTTCTTTTTTTGATAGTACTATGAAGAGGTAAACAAAATAATGTTGCTATTCGGTCTGAATAAGTCTTATTGAGAGATAAAAGTGCTTAGTGAACAGAGATTAAAGAGTTTTTAAATTTGATTTCATAGTTATTTTCATCTTGGATATAGATATCTTGGGAATGCCAGACTTGCACATTAATATAACATGCACACCAGTGAAGTGAGTAATAAGTTACTATATGGCTAAGATTATACTAATACCTTTTTGTTAACCAAGGCAAGACCACTGGACTACCTTTTCAGAGGAAAACTAAGAGCAATGTCTGGTTAAGTGACTTGCTCAAGGTCACAAAATTAGCAAATGAAGGCTGAAGGAAACAAATATTGTACAACAGAAACTAAATCACACAACCTTTACCTCTGTGTCAACTGCTATGCATAGGTGAATGATGCTAAGTACAGTAGGCTTGGAAAACCATTCAAAGGATGGTGTGGTATGCAATGTCATGTTCGTTTCTGTTTTAGAAACATGAGAAGCCTTGAAGTGAAATGTCTGAAGTCTGCTGTTTACCTTTACTTTTTTATGAAGGTAATTCCAAGTACATGCATAAAGCAAGGGGAATGGTAGGTCAGCTGCACATAGCTTGTTATAAAAGCACATCACACAGCTGATCCTTTTAGCATTTGAAGCAAGATCATAGCTATTCTCTGCCATATTAAACTTGTGGGATCAAAGGCGTGATGATTCATAAAGTAAAGTTTGAAAGTCAGGACATATACCAACAAATGGGATCATGATTATCAACAACACTTACAGTGAATGATGATAGACAAAAAACTGACAAAACAACTTTCACTTAATAGTTAAGGCGATGTTTTTTTTTTTTTTTTTTTTTTGCATGGGACAAGCTGCCTGTTACCCCAACACCTCTCATGCTTACATATACCAGCACTAAGGTTGCACAACAGGAGAAAAAAGAAAACTCCACTTTTAAAGAAAGTCGTTTTAGCAATTTTTGTTCCACCTTTTCAGATTCTCTGTTATTGCTGTTGATAACGATACATTCCCAGCAAATCAACTTTAGACTGAGATCATCTCCGACAAATCAGTTTTCTGTTTGGAGCCATAGTAATCACTAAAGGCCATAAGAATATTGCTACTTTTTAGAGATAGTAATATGGACCTAAACATTCTGTTGGCTAGAATACAAACATCCTATATATTCTGCATAACTGAGATGAAAACAACTACTTAGTTAAACACAAAAATGCTTTAACCTCTCACTTTAGTAAACCCAATTGGAATCATGTTGAATCAATGAAGGTTGTGTTGCAACAGTAAATAGTCTGGAAACTTCCCACTGAAACTACCTTTGGCAAACATAAGATAGCAGTTTCTGAGGGGCACACCTCACAACCCTCAAAGTTATATATACCAACTCTGAGATTGCATAAAAGTAGAGAAAAAGGCCAACTCCACTGCTGGCAAAGTTAGTTTTGGTGAGCAGTATTCGTACATTTTACTTCAGCAAAACTTACTTTGCTTTTTTTGACATGTTACTAGCAGAATCATCTGATTTTACTTTGTGTTACATAATAAGAGTTGTGAATTTTACTCTTCAGCCTAATGAAGTCCCACTACGAGACAAAAGAGTTAGCTTGCTGAACTGAGAGATTAAAGTACTTTTGGATTTTATTCAGTTGTTATTTTCATCTTGGATATACATTCTTTTGACAACCTTGTTTTTGGCATTTCAAGATTTTTTTAGTTATATTTCTGCAAAAGGTATGACATTTAATAGGTAGATTGAATGTGACATTTATCAATAGTACTATGAGCTATATGACATGTCTACTAAAATGTTAGTTGCTTGTTTATGCTTGCTTTTTGTTTTGTGAGCACTTACCTCCATAATAAAGAAGCCAAGCTACACACCAAAAAACTGAATCCATAAAATATTTTAAAATCTTTGTTTTCCTTAAACACTCAGTTATTTGGAATCAGTTAAAGCCTAACACGTGTAACAAATATCATTCAGGTCATTTTGTTCATATTAAAAAATATATAAAATATCTGTACAGTTAATTTATTGTCATTATGAAGATTGTTCTGTAAGGTTCATCTCAATGCCCAAGAAAAATAAAGAGCCAGATCATATTTATAGATAATCTGTACAGAACAGATGTTATAAACAAGATGAATCTTTCTGGAGAGCTAATAAAGGAGAAAGAGAGATAATTAAAAAAAAAACAAACAAAAAAACAAAAAGAGGTAGTAATTAATATTAAGGTATAGCAGATATAAGTTGGGAGGAACATGAGATTATCAGCTACTTATTAATCTATGCATTGATCTATAAAATGCTTTTCACAAATAGTGGTTTTAGTTGCTCTGCAGAACATTAATGCTTAACAACTTTCATAGTCTGTAACAATGTATTTTATTACTAGTTATATAGTGAGCAAAAATTTCTTGACATATTTAAAGAAAAACAGATTAAGTTGAATGTAATAATTAAATCTAGCATTTTTTTTTTCATATACATCTAATACAACACACTGTTATGGAAAAGTACATTACATAGTTGCCATAAAGATTCCATCTTAGCTAAGTACCATTTTAATATTATGAGATACTAAATTAACCAAAAAAAATATATAAACTGATTGTTACCACATATCCCTGGAATGAATCTGTGATTAGTCATCACTTAATTATTTTAGAGTTAAATTAGCCAGTATACTTCTGCGTTCAATTTTTAAAGGGAACCTTAAAAACATGGACTGCATTGGTTGAGTAACTATTGCACAAGCAAATATTATTCTAAAACAAAAGACTCCAATTGATTAAGTAACAAATGCAAAAGCAGGTGTTATTCATAAACATGGACTGCACTTGGTTAGGTAATCAGTGCACAAGTATGTGATATTCCATAAACACAGATGGCACAAGGTTAAGTAATTAGTGTACATGTAGCTGTTATTTAGGTGATAGTGCAGGATATGATTGCAATGCTGTTATTCATATACTGCCAGTTTTATGGACAGGAAGGAGATCAACATGGGCAGGTTTGTTTAATAGCATGAAAATGAAGGATGAGGTCACAAAAAAAAACATGTGAGTAGCAAAGTATAAAGAGAGATTTTAATCAGTCAGGTTAGTTTAGGGTACTTAGTCCTTCAGTGTTCATGGTTAGGAAACTGTGCCCTTTCAAGTTAGACAAAATATTTAAAGAGCTACAAGTGAAATCTGGCACTGTATTCAAAGGTAGGACTAAGAATGGCTGTATATAGTGGATCTAAGACTACTTTGGACCTGGGAAGATGTCCCTACAGATGAAATGGTCTATACAAAATTATTTCATAACAACAAATGTGACACAGTTGTCACTTTCATGTTAGGACACGAATAAACAAATCTCAATGGATTCTGTTCAAGCAACTTTATTATATACAAACACACTACTATTGTTGATTATAGACTGTAAGTTAAGTAACTTATATACAATTAATGACTATTATCATGCATTTTCACCCCTTAGCTGCTCTTTCAAAATGGCACTAAGGCTGTGCACATATGCGGGTTATATACGTGCACGTACAGCCTCGCAAGCTTCTTAAAGATACAAGCACACACACTTTACACTCTGATCTGCATCCTCCCTCTTTGCTAAATAGACCATACAATTGTTATGAGACTGTTTGGCATGCAGAAATCACAGGTAATCTATAGACATACATTATACAATGTTAAATATAAAGGTATGTACAATCAAGTCCATGTTGCTGCATATTTCACACTTGGTTTAGACGCTCGTCCATATCATTTGACTTAAAACTGAGAATTAGATTTAGCAACTGGGATGGTTTCTGCAAATCAGTTAACTTTTGGAATGCTCGAATCACTTTCTGGAACAGAATCAGACTGTTGAACACATTCTGGTCTGGAAACAGTGTCTGACTCATTCCTTGATTTAGTTGAATACAAACGGCAACTGACACCTCAAACACGTACGGACACAGTATTAATCAGTAGTTAAGCACTCTTCGTCTCCTCAATAAAAGACTTCTTCAGACAGGTGATACAAGAAAACCACTCTGTTTAAATACATATTACCTGATGCATTTAGAATCAATTAAGTTGGTCTCATTTCAAAGCTAAAGTCCCTGTAACTACATCTTAAAGGTCCTTTTAAAAGTCATCGGAAACATCATATAAAATAACAATACTAGTAAGAAAGACATATACTTTAAACGAACATCAAAACCGGATGCTTGTCATCTCGTTACTTTAAATATGCAAATACACTAACTTAAATGTTATTCTAAAATGATAAAATGAATAGACATTTCTTCCACAAATTACAGTCCAACCAAAATGTAAGTTTCAAAAGTGTTTTTTTGTAAAGTTAAATTTCTCATCTCAGTTTAAAAATGTTTTTTAACGAATTAAGTTTCTCAGTTTTAAAATACATGCACTAGAGGTCACCTCATTTAACCCAGGTGGGTTATATGAATTCAACCTGAGTTGCCAAAGGAGCTCTTGTTTTAACAAAAGTAAATGGTGGGAGCCCACTTTTGCACTCACAGGAACCTGACTAATTACTCTACAAAGGATGACATGAGCTGGCTGTTCTGAACAGTGTCTAGCTAGAGCGTTTATAAGGTTTTTCTTCCTAATGTGATATGTATGCTCATAGAGTCTCTCTTTCAATTTCCTGTCAGTCTTTCCAACATAAAATGCTGGACAGATTGCACAGGTAGCAAGATAGACAACAGACTTGGAATTACAGATGAATCTACTTTATTTGTTCCAATTTCAAAGTGTGTTCCTATTGCAATGTATTTACAATAGCTGCAACTCTCACACTTATATGTACCTTCTGTTCTACTCACTATCAGGGGTTCTGATTCCAAAATCTGTTTTAAATTCCTACCTTTTCTATATACAATGGATGGAAAATCTCCTAATTTGTCTAAAATTCTTGTTGTGTCGAAAAAATGTTCCAATTTCTTTTCAAAATAAACTCAATTTCTTTTGATTGTAAATTAAAGGAAGTAATAAAATAGCTAGGGAGTTCCCTGACAGTAACTCTTGTTTCCAGTATTTCATCCTGAGTTAAATTATTGGTTACTGTGTCACCTTCTCCTGCAGGAAATGTTATGTTGGTAGAGCTGACTAATGGTTTATAAAACCCTGCTCTCCTTTTGTGTTGGACTTCTTCAAGTATATCAAAGACCAATCCATTTGGTTAACCACTCCTTAAGAACATCTGTTTAAGTGTCTCACATTCCCTCAATGAAGGTGTCGTCATCTGTTATCATTCTTGCTGCTCGGACAAATTGTCCTTTTAGCACAGATCCTTTTTGGTAAGATGGATGACAACTCCTATAATGTAACATAGTGTTTGAGTAGGTAGATTTACGCTGTATTCTACCTACGTAACATTGTTGTTCAGTATTTTTCTTTAACTCAATGTCTAAATAAACAATTGTGTTTTCATGGAATGTGTGGGTGAACTTGAAGAACCTTGTACTGTTGTTCAGATATTCAATAAATTTTAGGGCCTCAGGTTCAGTGCCTTTGAACATAATAAAAATGTCATGGAGAAACCTTGTATCCATTTTTATTCTCTCCGCCCATTCTTCACTCCTAAAGATGGTCTTTTGTTCCCAGCTGGTTAAAACCAAGTTGGCATAGCTCCCCCCACATGGTGAACCCATTGCCACCCCCACCAATTGTTTATATACAGTGTTGTTAAAGGTAACAAAAGTGTTCTGCAAAATGACATCCATAATTTCCTGGAAGAGTCTGATCTCCCAGTTACTGGCACCATGTGCCAACAGTCTTTCTACTACTAATTCAATGCCTTTCTCATAAGGGATGGAGAAATACAGGTCAACAACATCTACTGTCAGAAACATACCATTCTTATCATATTCAAAGTTGTTAATTGAACTCAAAAAAGACCACGAGTCTCTGCACACTTGAGTTTCCTTTGCAACATACTTTTTCAAAATTGTGTCCACATATTTTGCGCTAGCGTAAGTAATAGAACCCCGAGAGTTAACTAAAGCCCTCATAGGTGGATTCTGTTGGTCTTTGTGTAACTTCGGTAACCCAAATAATGTGGGTATTTTTGGGCAAAGCGTGGACAAGTAGTTTAGTGTGTCTATGTCTATCAGGCCATCTGTGAACAAATCATTGAAAAAACAGTGTACTTTCTTATAGGCACCATTCATCTCATTGATACTAGATTCACAATAAATGTCATTGTCTAATACAGAGTCCATCCTTAGGTTTTAATCACTAATGTCCATAATGACCAGTCCTCCTCCCTTATCTGGTTTTAATAACCGAATGGGTAGACTTTTAATAAGGTTGAAAGCTTCAATTTCACTGACATCAATGTTGCTCAACCTTAAGTTCCTGTTGTTTCCTTGTAAATGTCTCAAATCAAATTCACCTAGCTGTTCAAATAATCCTAACAATGGGTGCATTGGTGGATTAAATGTACTAGATGCTCTTAATTGGTCACTTGTTTGTCCATTCTCACCAAAAATTAAGTTAAAGTTAAGTTTACGAGTATAAAGCTTGAGGTCAATCAAGGTTTCTGGTAGTTTGAAATGGTAGTCAGGCACAAAATTTAAACCCCTACTAAAAAGTTCACAAAGTGTGGGGTCTATGTCATATTCAGAGTAATTATATATTTTAAAGTCCCCTCTTTTGTTGAATAAAATGGAGGGTTTAACTAATGTCTGTTCAATGTGTTCTCCTCTTTCCTGCCTCCTTTCGCTCTTGTGTTGTATTTCGGCTGATGGTTCTGGCTGTTGTTGGAAAAATGGTGTTGTTCTTGTGTATTCCTTAAGTTTCTGTTTTCAAAACAGTTAACTTGATTTTGAGAAAAGTTGTTACATTCTTCTTGCCCCTCTTCATCAACAAGATTAATGTTAGTATAATTACCAGAACAATTATCTGGTACAGCTTGTTGGGTGTTAACAGTTCAGCTTACTCTTTCTTGTTCAAGAGAATAAGCCCCTGTATGGTCAGTGAATTTCCTTGCCTGAGAAGGTGGTGGTTTGGGGTAGGCTGTACCATTTTTATAGTCATTTATATCTCTCTTTAACTTTTTCAATTTAATTTCTGTGTTTTTCATAATCTATTTTTCAGTGGAAGAAAATACCCTTTTATATTCGAATTGGTATCTAGAAAAATCAGGGTGCACTTTAATTTCCTAATCTATACTAGAAATGTCCCTTGTTAAGTTGTCAGTGGTAAACTTGTAGTGTTTTCCCATCAACTCCATTAGCTCAAAGCCATGCCTGTTAAATAGGTCTAATAAATCATGAAAAATGGTTTACCTGCTTCCAAACCTGACGGGTATTGCCACGGACGGAGTCCCTTCGGTACAACACCTACTCTTTGGCATTCCTCAAAATAGCGTATTTCAAGTTGTAACTTTTTGACTTTCAGCAATTTTTGATCCAAGTTTTTTAATAATGAAACAAGTGCGACATTCCCTTCAGCCGGTTGCTCCCTGATGTTGTTCTGTGCATTGTTGTTGAACGTTGGTGGTTTGCTTAGCCAAGCATTTACATCCGGAAGCCCAATAAGCTCCGAGAGTGTAGAATTCAAGGTGTTACAAGTTGCACTAGGTCCAGGTAAAACACTGTTGTTTCCTTTTACACTTCTGCTGGTCCCCTCTCCTGTTGAACCATGAACTCCAGTGCCGCTACTTCTGGTAGCTTGATTGATGCTAATTTGTTCACTGACCTGGTTACCTCCTTCCTGTTGGCACAACCCTAATGTCAGTTTCGAAAAACCATCCATACGAGATGACAACGTATCCAGTCTTTTGTTCACAGCATTTAATAACAAAGTCAGATTGCTGACGTCCATGCCGTCAGTTTGAATAGAAGAATTCGATCCTGAAGTAGGTCCGAGTGTGTTCATAGAACTATCAGTAGCCATACATGAAAACTATCAATAATCCAAGGACAAAAGGCAACACAAAGCAAAGTTGAATACAAACGGCAACTGACACCTCAAACATGTACAAACACAGTTTTAATCAGTAGTTTAAGCACTTTTCATCTCCTCAATATATGACTTCTTCAGACAGTTGATACAAGAAAACCACTCTGTTTAAATACATATCACCTGATACATTTAGAATCAAATAAGTTGGTCGCATTTCAAAGCTAAAGCCCCTGTAACTACATCTTAAAAGTTCTTTTAAAAGTCATCAGAAACATCATATAAAAGAAAAATACTAGTAAGAAAGACATATACTTTAAACGAACATCAAAACCGAATGCTTGTCATCTCGTCACTTTAACTATGTAAACACACACTAACTTAAATGTTATTCTAAAACGATAAAATGAATAGACATTTCTTCTACAAATTACAGCCCAACCAAAATGTAAGTTTCAAAAGTGTTTTTTGTAAAGTTAAATTCCTTAGTTTAAAAATGTTTTTTAACAAATTAAGTTTCTCAGTTTAAAATACATGCGATAGAGGTCACCTCATTTAACTGAGGTGGGTTATATAAATTCAACCTGAGTTGCCAAAGGAGCTCTTGTTTTTCCAAAAGTAAATGGTGGGGGCCCCCGTTTGCACTAACAGGAACCTGACTAATTACTCTAAAAAGAAAGTAATGAGCTGGCTGTTCTTAACAGTGTCTAGCCAGAACGTTTGTACGGTTTTTCTTCCTAATGTGATATGTGTGCTCATAGATTCCTTCTTTCAATTTCCTGTCAGTCTTTCCAACATAAAATTCTGGACAGACTACACAGGTAGCAAGAATCAGACTTTTGAACACATTCTTGTCTGGAAACAGTGTCTGATTCATTCTTTGATTTAGAGCTTGCATCACAGATACAATGTTGTGATTGCAATAATGATGATGGTTCTGGTACAGGAAGAAGATGTTTGAGATTCCTCCTATACTCCACTCCTTCAGAATTTACCAAGTAAGATCTTGGCTCTGCACAGATGCCTGTAATCTATCCTATTCAATCAAATCCTTTTGTCTGGATTTGTACTGACTCCCCTTCCCTCAATGGATGAAGTAATTTGCTTGATCAGTTGTAACTAGATTTCTTAAACAATTGAGCCTTGATGGTTTTATTGTTCTTAGGATTAGGCTGCAACAAACTTGAAGAAATAGGTAGCGTAGTTCTAGTTTGCCTGGAAAGTAGTCTTTAAGCAGATGAGCCAAGAATATCATAATGGGGTATGTTTCTGAGATTAAGTAAATTCAAGAATAAATCAGTATTGTATTGTCACGCTTTGACTTTTCAATTAACTGCTTTGCATTCTGTACTGCTTGTTCTGCTAGACCATTGGACTGATGATATTCAGGACTATTAGCAACATGTACAAAGTCCCATTCTTTTGCAAGTGTCTGAAACAACTGGCTAGTGAATTTAGTACCATTGTCAGAAAAATGTTTGTGTGGACCACCATGAACTGAGAAATGATGTTTTAACTTGGTAATAACAGTAGTTGAAGTTAGGTTTGGTAGTAGATCAATATCAAACTAATTTGAATAAGAGTCTACCAAAACTAAGCCATGTTGAGTGTTCCACTCAAGGATATCAGTTATTACAGTAGACCAAGGCAATTCAGGAATTGAATTTAGCAGAAGCGGTATCCCTTGCAAATGCGGTCTAATACTTTTGCATACTGAACAAGAAGAAAGAACTCTATGAAAGTCTTTTGATAATGAAGGCCAAAATACCAGTTTTCATGCTCTTCTCTTAGTGGATGTGGATACTGTGTGACCACAATGCAAAATCTCAATACATTCTTGTTTTATGGAAGCAGGAGCAACAATTTTAGGACCTTCGAAAATAATGCCATCTTCCATCAAGAATTCATCTCTGTGTGGAAAATAAGCTTGCACCTCTGGTAATATACTAGATTGCTTTGATGGCCATCCAGCATTAATACAATGATTGAGCCTCTGTGAAACTGGATCAATCTGAGTGTGATCTCTTAACTCATCAAGTCTAGTGATGGAAAAATTATGCAGTGACATCACATCAAAGTCAAACATTTCTGCATCAAGCTGTTCTGTTGTATTTCTAGGAGATCTAGATAAAGTATCAGCCAGATAAAGCAACTTGTCTTTAGTGTAGACCAATTTGAAATTGTACTTTTGCAATTTGAGCATCATTCTTTGTAATCTTGATGGTGCAGAATGCATAGGCTTCTTTAGAATAGTAACTAGAAGTTGATGATCATTTTCAACCTGAATAGCTCAACCATAATTATAATCATGAAACTTGTATCATGCAAATACTACAGCCAAAAGCTCTTTCTCAATTTGAAAATATTACATCTCAGTTTGGGTAAGTGTTCTAGATGCATAGGCTACTGGTCTGCCCTCTAATAGTATAACTGCACCTAGGCCAAATTTTGAAGCATCACATCATAGTATCTTAACGTAGGTGGGGTGGCAATTTTCTGCTTAAGGTCTTCAAATGCCTTCTGATGGTGTCCCAACCAGGACCATGGCATATTTATAGGTGTTAGCTCTCTTAAAGATGCTGTTAACTCACTAAAGTCTGGTATAAACTTGCTTAAATAGCTGACCATGCCCAGAAAATGCTGTAAACTTTGTACATTGTCTGGCGCTGACATTTCTAGAATAGCTGCTTGTTTGGTCAGGTCTTGTCTCAAGCCTGTACTTGTAAACAAATGACCTACATATGTAGTTTCTGGAAGTTTGAATTTGCACTTCAGAGGATTGAGCTTTAAGTCCATTTCACGTGCTCTGTCTAGAGCTTTCTTGATGTTTCTGTCATGCTTTGCTTCACCATTGCCTCCAACTAACAGATTGTCTGCTATTACGGCACAAGGATAACCCCCCAAAAATGCGTTCCATTGCATGCTGAAAATTTTCACTTGCAGAATTTATTCCAAATGGCATCCTTAGGAAACTGCATCTGCCAAACAGAGCACCAAAAGTAGTTAGAAATGAGGACCTATAATAAAACATCACTTGCTAAAATGATCTCTTTGCATCCAAAACAGAAAATACAGTGGTATTCTTTATTAGAGCTGCAACTTCTTTAACTGTGTGCATAGGATGATGCAGTCTTTTTAATGCTTTGTTCAAATCTCTTGGGTCAGTGCATATTCTGAATTCATCTGTGCCTTTCTTGTGAGCGGCTGCCAAGGACAATACCCATTCAGTTGGTTCTGTGACTGGGCAAATCACACCTTGTTGCACCATTTTATCCAAGTGAGCTTTTACTTTACCTTACAAAGCTATCGGAACTCTTCTTGCTGGTCTGAATACTGGAATGAACTATGGGTCTAACTTCATGGCATATACAACTGGATGTTTGCCCAATTTGTCATCGAAAACAGCATACTCTGAGAAAATGACTTTGGAGAAATTGGAACTCAGAACTGCACTCACATGATGAATTTCTTTAGGAAAAGAAAGCATATTAATTCTTAAACTATCTCTGAGACCCAATAAAGACTGCACTCATCTTTAGACTACGTAGAATAACAAGTTGTAACACTTCTTGGCCATATAACATGAAAGTATCACTGAACCTTCGGTTTGAAATTCTTCACCTCCATAAGCAAAAAGTCTCGCACTACTGGTTATATTGAGTTGTTCGCTAGTTCTCACTTTTGCAAATGTGTCTGCTGATTTAACATTACACTTTGACCAAGTGTCTACCTTGAGTTCTGTGGATTTTCCATTAATCCTGACTATATAAAACACTTCACTTCTTGTTAATAAGTTTACTGAGTCAACTCTTACATCAAGCACTGATACATCATCTACAGCTGACTGTTTCGGTTCACGTTGATCAACTTGCTTTTTTGTGCGACCTTTCTTTACAACTGTATGAGACTTACTTGACTTACAAAACTTTTGGAAGTGGTTCCATTTTTTTACATTTGTGACATTGCTAACCAAATGCTAAGCGCGTCTCTCTTTTAGACCCATGATTCACACCACAATTCTGACAGTTAACGATAAAGCTAGATTTTGGTTTTGCTGATTCACATTTGTGTTGCACTGACTTGATGCCGGAGCTCACACTTTTCCTGGAGCTTTCTAGAAAACGTTGTGGCTTTTTTGGAAATCCTGTAACTGCCACATGCTTAGGCCAATTCTTGTTTGTCACATTTTGCATACTGTCTAGATGTGCTCTGGAGCCAACTGAACCCATGCTTTTGTCAGTTGCAAGAATACTTGGATTTTTTTTGTCACATCATGGATTTGACAAATCTCTGTGGTTTTGTTCAATGCTAAATCACTGTCACAAAGTAGAATCTTTCTCACAGCAGCACTATTAATACCACATACAAGCCTGTCCTTTATCAGCTGATCTTTTATATCACCAAACCGACACAGCTTAGCTCTGTTTTCTCAAGTCAGTTATATAAGCTGCAAATATTTCCCCTGGTTTCTGATCTCTTGTGTGAAACAAATGCCTCTCTAATGTAATATTCATCTGGGGTTTGCACATGTCTCTAAACTTGCACTTCAAACACTCGATTGATTCAGCTCGTACAACAATATGGCAGTCTGCACCTTCTCCTTCATAAACTGCTGGTGCATACACAAATGAACGCTCTCTTTCAATGCCCTCTGACCCTGCTAAGTATAGTAAAATGAATGCCCTGGTACGCGCATCTCCATCTGCATAAGCTGCTTATATGAAAATATTGTATTCTTGCTCAAATATTGTCCAGTTCTTTGCAATATTCTGATCAAACACAAGTGGTAGGGGTTTTTGAAATCCAGCTACCATATTAACACATACCAGTGAAGGTTTTTTTTGTGAATAAGCATGGACATATACAGATGCACATATACAGAAGTTTCTGGCATAAACAGAACTTGTCCAATTCCTTCATGCTCAGAACTTATATTTTCATTGGATGTATCAGAATCTTGTAAATGAATGAACTTGTAGTACTTTCGAATAACTGGAAATTAACTTCTCAGGTTTCTCAATACTATACTGAACTTTGCAAAATAACTTTTCAGACTTTTCAATGCTTTCAGAATTTTATTGGTAAAAGCAGAAATGCTAAAGTCATTTACCATCATTTGTTATAGTCATCACTATAAGAAACATTTGAGAAATTTACAATGTGACTGTATAGCTCACAAGCACTGTAATACTCTTGTAATGTCATCTTTTGCAAGAAAGCACATCTTATCAATGTAATAAACATGTCAAGCAATTGAACAATGCAAACAAATCGAACATCTGTTGCTCAAAACTCACTTGCTGGGATTCAGTAAGCCCTGCACAAAGTGCAGGAATAGTGCAGGAGCTGCTGCACGCAATATGTCCGCTGATCAATTCAGTATAGAGGTCCTGGGATGTGCACGAGCTATCCTATACTATTCCTGCTTGGACACCACTGCCTTATGCTAATTACCTCATTTTCTGGTGAAAACCATGCAAATGAGATGAATTAGCGATTGAGCAAGCAGGCAGGTGTTCTTGCAGGAATAGTGTAACCTGCAGAAATATATTCAGTTACTAGCTGAATACATTTCTACAAATGAGAAAACAGAGGCATGAGGCTTGAAAGAAAGCATGTATTATATTTAGTAGGCATGCCAATGGCCAAATATATGGCCATTGGCATGAAAAATAGTTTTAATTTTTTAAAATAAAACTTTTTTTTGGCCGATCTCTGCCATTTAAGCATAGAGCAGTGGCACGCAAAAATGTGTCAAAAATAAAAAAAATATAAAAAAAAAAGGGGGGGGTTATTTTCTACAGAAATCTGCATTTTGCCATTATAGTCAATGGCAAATAAAATGAAAACAATACCAGGAAATAGTGGTTGCTAAAGGGAAAGACCTAACTGTGTAGGTGCTCCAACACCACTGTGTAGACAGAAGGATCAGCTATCATGAAAAGGGTGTGTGTCATGCTTGCTGTAAGCACCTTGGAGCTCAGTGGCCCGTGTTTGTCCTTAGCTAAGCACAGCTAAGGAAGTGGGTGTGTCTGAGGCTATATTTTCTTATTCCATGAAATGTAGAGCATGTTCGCATCCAGGGATGGTCAGTTCTGCTTAAAACTGTTTACTTTATCTAAAGGGGTGTGTGTGGCATGCACTGGGCCTAAAAACAAAAAACAACAGAAATAGCAGAACTGTTTACAATTGAGCACTTGGTATGTGCGGTGCGCATTGGGGCTTAAACGGGGAGGAAATGGTAAGGGGAAACAGCAGAAGGAAGACAATCAAGGAGAACTAGCATAGCTGGCAGGTGGAATGTATCAGAATCAGCCAAGTACACAGGCATCAACCCAGCACACTACTATAAACTGTGCTAATACCTTTCAGTCTTTTTTTCCCACAAACTGTACACCACTGGTGTACACATTTGGGGGAATTTTAAACTGACAAATCTAATAAAACATGTTAGGGGCTGCTATTGCTCTGATCTATCAGTATGTGCTAGAGACTGAGGTTAGTGAGGAAGAAAATGCTGGCAACCAACTCAAACTGAGGAGGAGGAGAAGAGTGTTCAGACCCAGGGTAAACTACCAGGGCTACATGAGCTGGAGATAGTAGAGTGCTACAGGGTGGACAGGGATATACTTCAGCAACTTGTTTAGCTGTGCCAGCCTTAGAACCAACAGAGTGGAACCCATCACAGCAGATACCAAGGTATGTGTAGCCTTAAGAATACTAGCTACAGGTACTTTCCAAAGACCAACTGGGGACATCATGGGGGTCTCACAGGCATCTGCGTCCAGGATACTCCAACAGTTCCTGTATGCCATGTGACCACATGTCACTGAGCACATTTACTTCCCCAGCACCTGTGAGGAGACAACCAGCAATATGCGTCTCTTCCACCATGTAGCAGAATATCCAGAGGTACTGGGTGCCATAAACTGCACGTACATCCTCATCAAAGCACCACCTGGTGACCAGGGTAGGGTCTACCTAAACCACAATAGGTTCCACTCCATCAACTGCCAGGTTGTGTGCGATGCCCAGGTTCTTTTTTAGGCAAAGTTCAAAGGACAAAACCACCACCGTAACAGGTACAAGCATGCAAAATCTGAAGGTAATGCTACTCAATGCTAGAAGTCTAAACCTCAAAATGCACTGTCTCGAGGCACTACTAAAAATGGAGAGCATAGATATCTGTGCAGTAACTGAGACCTGGTTAAAGGCTCCAGAGAGCACCCCTGCAATACCAGGCTACAACTCTTACCACACTTTTCGGCCACCAAACCAGGACCGAAACACTAAAGGTGGAGGAGTGTCAATATTCACCAAGGATTTTCACACCACCAGGCTAGTTGCCTAACACAATGCATCTGAAATTCTTCAGGTGCAACTAACACTAGGTAAGACCGCAATCCAAATTGTAGCTTGCTGCAGATCCCCCATCATACCCCAAGATTCTAACTACACCTTTCTAAACATACTGGAAAATATTAAGATAGAACCAAACACCCTAATACAGGGTAATTTTAACTACCCTGCCATTAACTGGGAAAACTTCTCATGTACCAACACCTTTGCCCAACGGTTCTTGGAATTCATAAATTCCAACGTCCTTGATCAACTAATCCATAGTCCCACCAGGGGCTCCAATATCCTAGACCTGGTCAATACGAACATGGGAAATCAATGCTCCACACCTATGGTCACCCGCTCGTTAGTCAGGTCTGAACATAAGCTAATCACTCATAGCATCTGCATCCCACCCCCACCCATCAGTAAGGAAACCTCCATAAAAAACTTCTCCAAAGCCAACTTCATGCTACTCAAGTCAGAAGTGACAAACTTCATGACACCCATGCAGACGGTAACTGAAAGTTCAACTGCTGAATCCTACACTAAGGCACTGTACGAGCACATCCACTCATGCATGAATCGTGCCATCCCAAACAGAACCAAGATGCTCTCATCCAAAAAAAGGAAGCCAATCTGGTGGTCCCCTGCCATAAACAAACTTTACAACAAAAGGAAGAAACTGTTGCAAAAAAGAGGAAAATCCCAGGATGCAAAAAACTCCCTTACCAGCCTCAGTGAGAAACTGAGATCCCTCATAAAATCCTCCAAAGCTAGTTACGAAAATAAAATTGCCAAAGATTCGAAAGACAACCACAAGGCATTCTATAACTATGTCAAGAATCTAAATGGCAATGCTCAGATCTGCTCTGAGCTAAAACAGAATGGCATTAATTATACTGATCTCAAGGATATTGCCAATATCCTGGCAGATCGAGTCAGTGCCAACTTCACACCCCTCTCACCCCCTAAATGGCCCATCTCAATACCGGAAGATTGCCAAATTCCAGTAATTACGGCTACACAGGTAAAAAATGCACCCTCCAAAGCTAAGAATGCAGCATCCATGGGACCAGATGACATCCCAGGCTGTGTACAACATGAACTATAATATGAGCTGGCACCTCACCTAAGTGTCATGTTTAATCATAGCCTCACCTCAGGTTTCGTGCCCACTGAGTGGTGCAGAGCTACAGTTATCCCACTCCACAAGGGGGGATCCAACTTGTATCCTGGAAACTACTGTTGCATCAGTCTGGCAAGCCTTATCTGCAAGGCCATGGAGCGTATTATCATGGAACTTATAAACAAAGACATTGGCAACCTTCAAACATGGCACCCCACCCAGTTTGGGTTCGTGAAGGGCCAATTTTATCTCCTGAACCTGATTGACTTCTTTGAATAAGTCTCCAGAGCCATAGACAAGGGTAAGGTGGTCCACACAGCCTATCTAGACCTTGCCAAGGCCTTTGACACCATCACCCACTCTGGAATCATAGATAAACTTACTAAGCTGGGCATTAATCCCTGTGTCACCCAATGGGTTGCCAACTGGCTTACTGATAGAACCCACACTGTAAAAGTAGTCGACTCCAAATCCATCTCCAGACAAGTGACAAGTGGAGTACCTCAGGGTTCCATCCTGGGACTGCTGTTGTTTGGATCTACTTCTCTGAAGTACAGGCCAACACTAAGTTACTCTGGCTAACAAAGTTCGCAGATGACTGCAAACTGGGAGCCATTATTGAATCCCCAAATGATGTGGATACTCTACAAAAGGGCCTTACAGAAACAGATGCTTGGTGCCAGAGCCATGGGCTCAAGCTCCATGCCAAGAAATGAATAGTTATCCTCTTTGGGAAAAAACATGTATCCGTGAATTACCACATAGGTGGCAGTACACTAAACACCAAAAGTGTGATAAGACACTTAGGGACACAGGTGGACAGTGGTCTCACCTTCAATAACCACATCACCACAACAGTCAGGAAATCCTTCTATGTGGCACACCTCATCACTAAGGGCTTTTCATCCAGAAAAACGTAGGTCATTGTCCCACTGTACTCATCCCTCATTAGACCCATTATAGAATACAACACCCCGTTTGGTATGTACCTCTCAAGACATCTGCAACAAATGGAAAGGCTGCAGAAATACCTCACTAAAAGAATCACAGGCCTAAAGCAGTTGCCCTACATTGACTGCCTTAAAAAACTCCAGCTATACTCTATCGCATATCGTCTACTCCGAGGCGATCTCTGCATAACATACAAGGCCATGTCAAACCCAGAGCTGTTGGACATGCTACACTTAAAGAAATCCCAATCCCTCAGAGCCACATGCTCCAGGGATCTAAACCTTGTCATCACAATAAACAAAACATGCTGGAGGGATAGGTTCCTGACCCAGAGACTCCCCAGACTCTGGAATAGATTGCCCATACATATCAAGCAGAGTGCCTCTTTGGCCCTCTTCAAAAGGAACCTTGATGATTGGATGGGAGAAAGGAAATTCACCCCAGGGATCATGTCAGTCATCCTGCTAGACAGGGATCCAGGGATCCAGGGAAGTAAATAGTGTGGTAAGAAATAGCCAGGGAATTGTTATGGCTAGGCTTGTATAGGCCCTAAGGCTGATAGCCTAGTACCAACCTATGAACCTATGAACCTATAAGTTTGTGCTGGCAGCCTGGGAAGCTATCATGACTCCCACATCTGGCATTTGTCACAGCTGTACCGGTCATTTGCCAGTGGGGACATCCCATATGGCCATCTGGTGGGGGATGCTGGCTACGCACTGGAGCCAGGAAAGACACCAACACAAGAACGCCATAATGAGGCATGCGCACAAACCAGGATCATTATAGAGCATGTGTATGGGATGCTCAAGTCACAGTTCTGCTGCCTTGACATATCTGGTGGAGCCTTGCAGTACTCTCTAGCCACATGTGCACACATGTTCATAGTAGGTGCCATGCTACACAATATGACCCTTCAGAAACAGCTGCAGCAGGAACAAAATGGGGAAAGGCCACACAGCCCCCCACCATTGCCATGGTCTCCACAGGCACAGAGGGACTCAGAGGAGGAACATCCTGAGCCTGCCCTTGTAGGCAGATGGAGGCATGCCCAGTACACCCTGGCCTTGGCAAAGAGGCAACGCATAGTACATACACTGACACTGTAGGGCCCCAGGGACTGAGCTCTCTCTCTGACTCACACACACACAGTAAAATGGATGCCAAAAATCACACCACCTATACCTTACTATGTGTAGGCAGTGCACTGCATGCATCGAACATAGTCAGCCCTCAAGCACCATCCTCACAACAGCCTCAGGCACAAGGTAAGTCAGTCTCCATAACAAAGTAAATGAATGGAGTGGAATGTTCTGATAGCATATCTATGCTATTGATCAAGCATGCTAGGGAATGGGGTAGCTTACTGGGATAGCAGCAGATAACTGATAGCTCTGTGGGACAGCAGGAAGTATAACCCCAGTACTGGCCTACCCACACCATGCAGTACCACCCTAGTTGACAAATACCACTGCAGTTTATGTGGCGAGCCAAATAACTGGGGGGTCATAGGTCACATGCATGGATGTCAAAGTGGGGGTCTCATACCCACCCTCAGCCTCACCCAGCAGATCAGCTATAGAAAACCATACAGAAATGTCTGGCAAAGGCCCCCACATGGCGACATCCATGAAATCCCCACCTAAAAGACTTTTGCACAGTGATATCACAGCAGGTCTGGCAGTGGCAATATGGCTTTGAAAGGTAAGAATTCTGAAACTACAAATGTTTATGCCAGAACAATCTGACCTGTGGTCGATACTGTTATGCCTGTAGTCTCATAGATAGGGCACACCAGTATGCTAAATGGAACCAACATGTTAAGCAAATATCAGCACAGTCTCTGCAAATGTGTATTGTGTACAGATGTGTCCACCACCGATAGTCCCATAGAAATGCAGTAACATGTCCCTAGCCTTAAGCAGCATCCAGCCATCAAATAGAGTGATGGCTCAACACAAACAGAAAGCAATTGCCAGTAACACCCCCAGTCAACTTACTGGTACCATTCAAGGGTTGTCTACTGTTAGCAGCCTAGGAACATATGGTCATCAGAATGCACTTTCTTGTTACAGGTGGCCCGCATCTGTCACAACTGGCCTACAGGTCTTTGGCAAATGCCTATGCCTTACTCACAGTGCCCTGTTAGGGAGTGTCATGGGGTCCATAGCACCAGCATAACTCAGTCTACAAAATGCAAGGCTATGCTGCTAACTGCTAGGAGAAAATCCTGCCAGTGTCAGAGAGCCATAAATCTGGAAAAAGCCATGAATAATGGGGTGAAAAAGGTCCAAAGAGAATGATACCTTTGAAATACTGCTCTAATAATTTTATAAATTTGATGGAATGATTGTAGTAGCATGGAATGTCTGATGGGTACAAAATCTGAAACTGCAATATCAACTGTCAATAATATCTGACTTCAACCCTGAGTGACTTGCAAAGCACTTGTCCTTGAAAACCACACTTGTTTGGGTAACCAATAAGATATAGGAGTCATGGATGTGGATATTCTGTGATACTCTATACAGTCGACAGGCAGGGCTAGGAGTAAGAACTAAAAAACCAACCCAGGAAACGACACCAGCAGCTGGAAAATAAATCCTTTATTAGGCACAGGCACCACACTTAGAAACAAGCGCTTTCGCTTGGTATAATACCGAGCTTTTTCAAGTTGTTCTTGTGACCATGTGGTCTGAGTTATATACAAAACGCTAAAAACCACGTGGTTCAATCAAATTAATTAGCTTGCTTTGTTCATTCCAACAGTAATAAGGTTAAAATTCATCAACAAACAATAAAACACGTATTATAAATATTAGCAACATAGGCACAACCATAAATGGAATAGAATAAACATTTAAAAATATGTATATAAAAATATATATTTAAAAATATGTAATATGTAATGAATAATAAATAATGAATAATAAACTTATTCCAAATAAATGAATGGAATGAATAAAAATAACTGTCTAATGATTTGTATGAAAACTTCAGAAAATACTTCTTAAATAATAAAACCAAGCTCCACAATTAATTGTAACTTGTCTTTCTAACATGAACTAAAGATGTGTGTATGGATACACAAATACCTATTATTAAAATACCACTATTAGCTCTCAAAAGATAAAAATAAATCTTTTATTAAATAAACAGAAGAATACAAATATTACAATAGAACCCTTAAAATCCTTAAGTTCATGAAGTCCAAAAATGTGGGTATCAAAAACAATAAATAATCTTAAAAATGATAAAAATATATGACCTCCTACTCCATCAGAACTGAACAATTGTAATGGTAATAAACCGGGTGTAGTTGTAAATATGTTGGTGTATAGAAAAAGTGTTTCTGCTTTATGTAAGTAAGACCATGTCTGGTGTAGAACAAATCTGACCTGGGGTATAGCACTACAATCGAGCCATCCTGAGCTTAAGAACACTACTGATGTTAATGTTGTCATGAAGCCCGGGTGGCTTGCCAGCATCTAGTTTCAATTGCCACAACAGTTCATGATATTCCAGAGTCATCTCCCAGTCACCACCCCTAGCGTCTGGTGTTATTTGTTCTAACACCATAAATTTTATCTGCATATTAGGGCAGAGTAAAAAATGTCTAAAGAAAGCATTAGATTCTTTTCCTTTAGACACCTCATAAAAGTGTTCATAGATCCTTTTTCTAAGAGATCTCTCTGTCTTTCCTATATAAAAACTGGAACACACTACACATACACCTAGATATACAACCCCCTTAGTTGAACAATTAGAGTAACAACTAGCTTTGTAAAGGAATTTTCTAGATGGAATAAATATAGTCGAGTCATTGTAAATGGCCGAGCATTGCTTACAGGCACCACATTTAAAGGTGCCCGGTTTATGGTTATCTAATGCAGATTTATCTATGATTTTCTTTTCAAACCATTGCTTAAGATTGACATCCCTTTTCCTTACAAAGCTTGGGTGTGGATGAACAAAATTATTCAGTTCATCATGTAAAGTAAGTACCGGCCAATGTTTCTGTATCACATTCTCCATTTCAGAAGAACCCAAAGAATAAGTGTATATGAAATTATTGTGTGATCTTAAGTTTGGTTCAAATTCATGCTCAGGGTTCTGGAAAATTCATTTGCTTAATAGAGGTGGATATTTAGTATCCCTGTTAAATGTTATTTCTTCTGCCAAACTAGTCACTAAAGAAACTGGGTAACATCTTTCTAAAAATAATCTCTTCAAAGTTTCCAGTTCTTCTGTAAAATCTCTACCAGTACTACACATTCTAGAGGCACGGGCTAGGAGTATAAACATGGGAATGTACTCATTGCAGGTAGTTCTAACCCTGGAAGATGGTGACATGTATGCACCCACAGAACCCTGGCCCACAGCCCTGGGGATTAACACACCCTTCCCTGATCACTCATCCTATGCAACATCCTGACCCCAGAATGTGGTCATCCAAGCAAATGAGGTGGGCCATACATATATGTGAGACAAACACACACCTCCAAGCTGGTCAAACAGTCTGACACACACAAGACCCTCCAAGTGCAGTCAACCATTGAGAAGAGCCCAATGCAAAGTACTGGTAGCTATAGACAAACATATCTGACCGAGGACACACACTCCCACAAATCTTATCCCCTACAAATCTATCCAGAGTCTGCCTGTCACCTTGATCCTGTCTTGATTTATATTACCCAACTGTGGACTGGAAATCAGACCAGGCCAGAGCAGAAATGCACAGAGATTCCACCATTGTAATATATCACCAAGGTGCTGGACTGTTTCCAAAGCACCAGGAGTCAATTGCCTGTAGGCACACCTCACAACAGACTGGATTGTGCAAGAATGCATAACATTTAGCCCATAATCCTGGTATGTGCATCATCCATCCTGTATTCCTCTGGTAAATCACTGTGATGATCTGAGGAGGTATGTCAAGAGGTACTGAAACAATATATGGCAGTGTCAAATGGCATATATGTCAGATGTCTGCTAAAACAAACTCTGTAACCCTAGCAACCCATACATTACTGAGAAAAATAGTCACAATCACTGTATGGCCCATTGTCTCCCCATTTTGTTAGGCTGTCTCCAGATATCCTGCACCAACAAGTTGAGAGGTATGGCTGTAGCACAAACAAACCAGACTGGAGTACAACAATCCATGGAATGGAATCCCACATGTAGTACAGAAGGTCATACTGGGCATGCTTATACACTTAGAGAAATGTCAATAGCATCCAGGAATGAGCAGGCCTTACCCACCCAGTGCACTTCCCATTGCCCTACCTGAACAGAGATTAAAGAGTTTTTAAATTTGATTTCATAGTTATTTCTTGGGAATGCCAGTCTTGCACATTAATATAACATGCACACCAGTGAAGTGAGTAATAAGTTACTACATGGCTATGACTATACTAATACCTTTTTGTTAATCAAGGTAAGACCACTGGACACACAGTCCCTTTTCAGAGGAAAACCAAGAGCAATGCCTGGTTAAGTGACTTGCTCAAGGTTACAAAGTTAGCAAATGAAGGCTGAAGGAAACAAATATTGTACCACAGAAACTAAAATTCACAACCTTAACCTCTGTGTCAACTGCCATGCATAGTTGAGTGATGCTAAGTACAGTAGTCTTGGAAAACCATTCAAAGGATGGTGTGGTATGCAATGTCATGTTCCTTTCTGTTTTAGAAACATGAGAAGCCTTGCAGTGAAGTGTCTGAAGTCTGCTGTTTACATTTACTTTTTATGAAGGTAAATCCAAGTACATAAATAAAGCAAGGGTAATGGTAGGTCAGCTGCACATAGTTTGTTATAAAAGCACATCACACAGCTGATCCTTTTAGCATTTGAAGCAAGATCATAGCTATTCTCTGCCATATTAAACTTGTGGGATCAGAGGCATGATGATTAATAAAGTAAAGTTTGAAAGTCAGGACATATACCAACAAATGGGATCATGATTATCAACAACACTTACAGTGAATGATGATAGACAAAAAACTGACAAAACAACTTTCATCTAATAGTTAAGGTGATTGTTTTTTTTTTTTTTTTTGCATGGGACGAGTTGCCTTGTTACCCCAACACCCCTCACGCTTAGATATACCAATGCCAAGGTTGCACAACAGGAGAAAAAAGAAAACTCCACTGTTAAAAAAAGTTGTTTTAGCAATTTTTGTTCCATCTTTTCAGATTTTCTGGTATTGCTGTTGATAACGATACATTCCCAGCAAATCAACTTTAGACTGACATCATCCCCAACAAATCAGTTTTCTGTTTGGAGCCATAGTAATCACCAAAGGCAATAAGAATATTGTTACTTTTTAGAGATAGTAATATGGACCTAAACATTCTATTGGCTAGAATACGAACATCATATATATGTTCTGCATAACCAAGACAAAAACAACCACTTAGTAAAATTCAAAAATACTTTAACCTCTCACTTTAGTAAATATGATTGGAATCATGTTGAATCAACAAAGGCTGTGTTGTGACAGTAAAAAGTCTGGAAACTTCCCACTTAAACTACCTTTGGCAAACATAAGATAGCAGTTTTTGAAGGGCACACCCCACAACCCTCAAAGTTATATATACCAACTCTGAGATTGCATAAAAGTAGAGAAAAAGGCCAACTCCACTGCTGGCAAAGTTAGTTTTGCTGAGCAGCATTCATACATTTTACTTTCAGCAAAACTTACTTTGCTTTTTTGACAT
Source organism: Protopterus annectens (assembly GCF_019279795.1). Taxonomy (NCBI): domain Eukaryota; kingdom Metazoa; phylum Chordata; order Ceratodontiformes; family Protopteridae; genus Protopterus; species Protopterus annectens. Next base: position 311,297,943 of record NC_056748.1, read on the forward strand.
GTTCCTAGCACAATCATCTAATTTTACTTTGTGTTACATAATATGAGTTGGGAATTTCACTCTTCAGCCTAATGAAGTCCCACTATGAGACAAAAGCGTTAGCTTGCTGAACAGAGAGATTAAAATACTTTTTTTCATCTTGGATAAACAAATACTTTTGACAAACTTGTTTTTGGCATTCCAAGATTGTTTTAGTTATATTTCTGTAAAAAGCATGACATTCAATAGGTAGATTAAATGTGACATTTATAAAAGAGTGCTATGAGCTACATGACATGTCTACTAAAATGTTAGTTGCTTATTTATGTTTGCTTTTGTTTTATGAACACTTACCTCCATAATAAAGAGGCCAGACTACATACCAAAAACCGAATACATAAACTATTTTAAAATCTTTGTTTTCCTTAAACACTCAGTTATTTGGAAGACATTAAAGCCTAGCACATATAACAAATATCATTCAGGTAATTTTGTTCATATTAAAAAATATCTGTACAGTTAATTTATTGTCATGAAGATTGTTCTGCAGGTTAATCTCAATGCCCAAAAAAAATAAAGAGCCAGATCATATTTATAGATAATGGGCATGATTCACGAAGGCTTGCACGGAGTCTAAGAGTAGAGTAAGATTCCATGCAGCCAACATGTCTGCCGAGCGATCCAGGAACAGCCGGTAGGGGCATGCAACAGAGCTCCTAAAACGACTGTTACACGGACAGGGCTAGGATATGCAAATTACCAAATTTGCTGCTGAAAGGTATGCAAATGAGGTAAATTTGTGATTCAGGGAACACTAACCTGTCCGAGGAAGAGTAGTGTTATTTGCAGAAATGTACTCCGTTGACAACTGAGTACGTTTCTGCAAATAGCAAAAGGAGCCGTGACAGCTCCAAAAAAAGGATGCATCCAGTCGAGGAAGCATGCCAATGGCCAAAAATACAGCCATTGGCAATGTCCATCGATGCAAAAATAAAATAAATTAAAATACATTTTTTTCCCGATCACCGATGTTTAAGCGTAGCGCAGCACCACACAAACGCGGTGCGCTGTAAAAACCAGAAAACCAATAATTAAAAAGCATAAATGTGGATTTTATAAAAATTCCTAATATACAATGCAAGGGAATGGCAGTCCAAAGACAACATGGCTACTGAGTAGAGGTTGCTAAGGGGAGAGGCTCAGTCTAAGAGTTGTAACCAAGCATTAGTAGGCAATCCAATGCAAATGAGGGTAAGGATAACGAATCACAAGTTTACATAGCAAAAGAGCACAGTCAGTGTAGTGTAGGAGTAGGATAAGGGGTGTAACAGAGTAGAAGATAGGTGACATCATAAGGGGGGTATGTCTGAGAGAAGTGAAGCTCATTGGAGTAGAGTGGCATATGTCTGCTGTCAGATACTAATCACTGGAAGAGGTGTGTCAACAGGTACCCTAGCTAAAGGCAAGAAATTGAAGGTGTATGTCGTGAATAACACCAAAGTTTCTTGTAGAAATGCCTGCACCATGTATGTGCGCATGTGCGAGCCTGTAAAACCGACTAAGCCTGTGTGTGCGCGTGTGCACCTGTGTGCGAATGTTTAAGCCGGAGTAAGCAAGGTAAAGATGTTGAAACCTGTGTAAGCACGTTTGTGCCTGTGTGCACGCGTGTTATCAAGAATAAGCAAGTTGTAGTCCGTGTAAGCATGTGTGCGCCCGCGTGTGAGCTGATGTGCACGTGTTTGCGCTTGTTTGCACGGCACTGCCCCCTGAGGAAACAGAAAGGGAAAAGGAAGCACAACAAATAGTAGGAAGTTAACCAGGGAGTACTAGCAGAGCTAGCAGGTGAAAACAATCAGAATCAGGCAATTACACAGGCAGTACACTAGCCCAGCCCAGCACTTAAAACTCAGCAAAAAATATTCCAGTATGTTTTTCTCAGACACACTGCAACACTGCAGTAAGCTAATAGACGTGAAAACTGAAAAAGCTTTACTGAGACAAAGAAATGTTAGAGGCTGCCATTGCTGTCATAAGGCGACATATGCAACATGCTGAGGGTGGTGACAATGCAAATGCTGCTGAGCAACCCACAGTGAGGAGACGGAAAAGAGTGTACAGGCCTAGGGTAAATTACCAGGGGCTACATGAGCTGGAGATAGTGGAGCACTATAGAGTGGACAGAGACCTCACGCAGCAAATTGTTGAGCTATGCAGTCCATGCCTCACACACAGAACCAATAGAGGGGAACCCATCCCAGTGGAAACCAAGGTATGTGTTGGCCTAAGAATATTAGCAACAGGTACCTTCCAGAGACCAACTGGTGATATGATGGGGATTTCACAGGCATCAGCATCCAGGGTACTGCACCAGTTCCTGAATGCCATGGCAGCACATGTCAGTGATCATGTATATCTCCCCAATTCCCATGAGATATTGGCCAGCAATATACGTCTCTTCCAGCAAATAGTGGAATACCCTGAGGTATTGGGTGCAATAGACTGCACACACATTCACATCAAAGCACCAGCCGGTGAGCAGGGTAGGGTCTACTATAACCACAAGGGTACGCCTCCATCAACTGCCAGGTCATGTGTGATGCCCAGGGCATAATAATGAATGTGTGTGCTGGCTGCCCTGGAAGCTACCATGTCTCCCATATCTGGCATGTGACACAGCTGTACCAGACATTTGCCAATGGGGATATCCCTCATGGTCACCTAGTGGGGAATGCTGGATATGCACTCGAGCAGTGGCTGATGACACCCATCAGAAATGCACACACACCTGAACAGGAATGCCATAATGAGGCACACGCACAAACACAAAATGTAATCGAGTATGTGTTTGGGCTGCTCAAGTCACGGTTCTGGTGCCTGGACACATCTGGTGGAGCTTTGCAGTACTCACCAACTACATGTACCCAAATAGTCATGGTATGTGCTATGCTACACAATATGATCCTGTGAAAACAGCTGCAGCAGGAGCAGCATAGGGCCGGGCACAACAGCCCCTCACCATTGCCAAGACCATCACAGGCAGAGTGTGACTCAGAGGAGGAACAACCTGAGCCTGCCCCAGTAGGCAGAAGTAGGCATGCCCAGTATGCTTTGGCCTTGGCAAAGAGGCAACGCATAGCATATACACTGGCTCAGTAGGAACCCTGGAAATGATACCCCTCTCCGACTCGCTCATATAGTAAAAGGGATGCCTAACTTGGCACTACCTGTTAACAAACATGTATAGGGAGTGTAAAATGTGCATCTGACATAGGCAGCCCTGCAGCACCACCTGAGGCATGATTGCTATGTGTTAAGCAATATAAAGCACTGCTAAACAGCTCTCACCACTATTTAGTATATGTAAACAAAATTGCACACACTAAGTAGCACAACTACAGGCAATGTTCAGCAATATTGTGCACTGTCCAGCAATGTTGGGCAACATTGAGCAATGTTGTGCAAGTCTGGTCAAATGTGGGTATAGTTCAGCAAAAGCAGGTTAACATGTTCATATTTGCTTCACTTTTCTTGAAGCAGTCTGTTCTGGCATGTATGAAAATATGAAGCAGTAAAAGTCCTCGAATCCAGGATACAGTGCACTATAGTCATAGTACAGAACCACTAAACCATGACAGTATGCCAATGGTCAGCTTGTATGAAAAAATTTTGATAAGTCAATGCTAAGTATCTCATGGAAACCTTGCAGGCATAGCATAATCCCTGTTGAGTTAAGACACAAAGGTGAAGCCTGCAGTAATAACAGGACCTGATATTCAACACACATATAGTATAAATGTTAATATTGGTAATGTTCACACACATCAACAAATGTAGTGGACCTCAGACAGCAACATACCGCAAGGTCACACTGGGCATGCTCACACACTTGAAAATATGAGACAAATGTCAGGCAACAAAACACTGAAAGTCTGAACTGGGCATGCTCACACACTTAGGGCAAGTTTGAGTACAGCAGTGGGCCACACATATCCCTCAGTTGCATGTGTCAACCCAGGAACCTCGCACTATTCACCAATCTGCCATGTGCACACAGTGATATGACAACAGACACAATATAATATAGTGAAATCATGTCACAATCAAATATGTTATGCAGAAACCTAGGTTGTTCATAGGAAGTGGTAAAGCAAAGAAGAAACAAAACCTGCAATCAGTACCATCACTGAACAATGTGCATCCCGAACATTAGCATAGGTTCAGAGGTTGACACTAGGCTATCTGCCCTAGGGTATGTAGAAGCCTAGCCACAGTGTGTTTGTATTTTGCAATGCTGCTAGATCAGTAGACTGTGCCTGTTAATAGTAGGTCACACAAGATATCTCACATATGTTCATTTCATTCTGCCTTTGTCTAGCAAGGACCCATAACATATCCCAGGGCTAAACATACGATCACCCATCCACCTGTGATGATGTCACCTGTAGGTGGTCAGCGTGGGTCTGTGCGTATGTGGGACTGTGATCACATTCCCGAGTGAGTGGAGCCTCTGTGATGGTAATATTCCCCTCCAGCGTGTCCTATTAACATCATTGCTCACTTACCTGTCCCTGGAGCATGTAGCTGTAAGGGACATTGATATCCTCATGTGGAGCCTGTCCATCAATGCTGTGATGGACATGGCTTCAAACAAAAGGCACAGACTGCATCCAAGTAGGCAGTAAGCAACTGAGGAGAGCTGGGGTCACCATAGCCAAACTGTGCATACCATCTGTGTGAGTCCCTAGATCCACTCGGTTATGTAAAGCTGTGTACATTCCAGTTGCTGCAGGTGTTGGGTAAGGTACATCCAAAATGGGGCATTGTATCCAAGCATGTGCCTGATGACTATAGGGTCACAATGACCCCACCTGATCTGGATGTAAAACCGTATGGGATAAGGTTGGCTAAATAGAAGTTGTGTCCTACAACATTGGCAAAGTGAATGTCAAAGGTGAGAGTGCTAAGTATTCATGTCCCCAAATCACAAATCACACACACTGTACGTGATGTATCATCACCTATGTGGTAATGTGTGTGCACGATGTTACTACCAAAGGTGATGACTATGCATCTAAAGGAAGGTAGCTGTAGGCCATGGCTCTGGCACCAGTCATCCATCTCTGTGAGTCCCTTTCTGAGGATGCTTGTGCCAGCTGTGGAGTCGATTATGGCACACAGTTTGCAGTCATCTGCAAACATGGTCAGTCATATTCCTCCTGTGTTAGCCAGTATGTCTCAGAAATATATACAGAACAAGAGAGGTCCCAGAACTGAGCCCTGTGGGATGCCACGTGTAACTGGTGTATAGTCAGACATGGCACCTGCAATTCTGACCATGTGTGTGCTATCCATGATCCAGTTAGCAATCCATCTTGTGACATATGTGTAGATATTGAATCCGGTGATCTAATGTATAAAGGCCAAGTGGGGTATTGTGTAGAACTGGTTTGTGAGCTCCAGGTAGGCTGTGTGGACAACCCTGTGTACATCTATGGACCTGCTAACTGTTTAAATACATCTAACAGCTGCAAGAGGCAAGATATGCCCACAACAAAACCAAATAGTGTAGGATCCAGTGTCTGTAGGTTCACAATGTGTATGTGTATGTGTTCCATGATGATACACTCCATAGCATAGCAGACCAGGATAGTTAGGCATATATTGGGATAATGTCCAGGGTCCCTTGTGGCACCAGCACTGTGGAGTGGGTAGACCATAGCTGTATGCCATTCCATGGGTACATATCCTGTAGTAGCTGTGATATTGAACAGTGACATAATGTGAGTGTGAAGTTTGTCATGAATCTCGTGTATGCCGCAGTCACTGATGCTGTGTTGTCTGCTATGGGGAGGGCAGCACACACATGTTCATCTGCGATGTCAGGGAGGCTACACCCTGTTGTGATGGACATGTGCACTGCAGGGGGATGGTGGGGAAACATTCCCACTGAACCTGTTGTCCAGGATGTTCGCAATGTCAGTGGGTTCACTGTATCATTTGTAATTATGCAGTAACTCACAGCATATCTTTGAGTTCCCACCCAGGTTCCTGACATAACTAAATAAGGCCTTGTGATTGTCCATAGTGTCCATTAGAAGTGGGCCTTAGATGAATCAACAAGTGATCGTAGCTATAGCATAGTACTGATCAGAGATGCCTTCCTGATTGTGATTGTGCTCTATAATGTAGTAGCCTCCTCCTGTCCCTGTATAGCTCAGTAATGGCCGTGGTCCGGTAGACAGGTCCCCTGCCTTTGGAGGAGTGGGTCTTGTAGTTATCTGGGATAGCATGATCCATGCATTCCAGTAGTTGTCCATAGAATGGGCTTGTAATGTATGAAGTGGTCTGAGCCATAATTAACACTGTTCCAGGGTCATTGAGGGATACCACCTCAGTTTGTACAAGTGTGACGTTTGCTCATGAGAAGTATGTAACTGAGATCACATAGGATGTGTGTGTGTATGGGATATGTATGTCTAGTGAGATGAATGTATGTTCCGACCTTAACAATGACAGGTATATCTCTGTTGTGGAACATAGAGTCCCCATGTGGGTGATGATCAGGTCCCACATGTTTTAACCCACTGTGGGTGTGGTGACCAGGTCTGCCATAGCATTTGAGTGTAACAATCCTAGCAATTGTTGTGCAAGGGTGTCAGTGCTTGAGTAGTATACCCAGTCGATGTTTGTGTATTTGAAGTCACACAATATAATGGTGTTTGGTGAGACCTTCAAATTCCCCAGTGTTCCCAGGAATAATGAGTATTGTACCCATGTTTGGGAGTGTGGTCTGTAACGGTCTACAAACTGAAATGCAGTTTTGCCCACTCTCAGTTGCACATGTACGTTCCCCGATGCTTTTTGCACTGCTACCAACCTTGAGGTGTGTGTATGAATGATGTATATGGCTACCCCCCCCTATTGTTGTAGTCCGGTCCGAGTCTTGTGTCTGAAAACCATGGTATGACGTAAAACCTGTTAGTGCTGCTGTGCTTTTGTGAGCCTGAACCAGGTGTTTGTTACTGCACATATATCGACAGATTCCATACTGATGTGAGTCCTGAGTGCATGCATTCTGAGGGTTAGACATCAGTTGTTGAGCACCATCACTCTCCATTTCCTGTACCCTGTAACGTCTATGGCTGTGGTTATGTCTTCTGACCCTCGCTTCAAACAGCCACTATGTGTGTGTCAAGAGCCTAAGGCAGTCTGTGAAAGCCTAGGGGTGACAGGTGCATGGCATCCATAGCGAATGTATGTGGCATGTTGAGCATGTAATCCCAGGCTGACAGACACTGGATCCCCTGGGAATGACAACAATATGTTAGGCAACTGTTAAAAGTGATCATTTCATCTGTATACTGTGACATAGTACATGGTGAGGGTAAGATACTACACAAGGTCAGGGTCATACTGGCCTGGGCTACATGATCAGAGAGCTCTGCTATGTCTCTTGTCATGTAGTTCAGGGAGGAACTTCTGAGGGTTTACACACCAGCATGGTCAATGATGGAGCCATATTTGTACTTGCAGTGGACTGACAACAGTGCATGTGTCATGTGGCATATCCTGGCATCCGACACACAGCACAAAGTGACCTTCACCTTGTTCAGCCTGGTGAGTGGGATGTCAGTGTGACCGACAATTACAGTCACCTAATACAAGTGTATGAGGTGTGTTGTGTAGGCCTAAGGGCAGTGACTGTGTGGCACAATGACTTTGTGGACTATGTGATATGTGTGTATGGTTGTGTGTTAGCAGTTGTTTGTGTGTCTGCTTTGGATGTCTCTGCTGCTTAGGCAGAGTATATTTAGATGCTCCAAGTATGTCTTTGTGTGTCAATGTATATGGTTTGCTGTTGTCATAGGTCCATGTGCGACTGTATTTGTGGTGTGTGTGGTTACCTTCACCACCTGATAGACTGTCCCAGTCATGGCTTGGGAGAGCTCAGCCTCCTGTCTGTCTATACAGTTGCACCTCTCACATATATCTAAGTTTGTTGGTAGGAGGACAGTGTTCCCTGTGTACATAAGGCAGTTGTAACAATGCGTCAAAATTCCAATATGCACCAGCTGGACTGGAGAGTACACATGAAACCGACCTTTGGACATGCCAGGATATAATGATGACATACACTGTCGACTGATCACAAAGTATCAGTAGTGTGTCAAGTGTGTAAAAGAGTATAACAGGGGTTTAGTGTTCAGGTTTGTTGTTGCTGTGGAAAGATAATCTGCAAAGGAGTACAGACAGAAACATTACACCTCCTTCAGCTATGTCAGAAATATTGATGTACAGTCATATATGTCCTGAGTCAGGGTCAACTGTACCTGACTGACAATGTCGACATCCTGTCAGACAGGCCCATACATACATACCCACCTCCCAGTGACAAAAGGCCCTAACATCAGACCAGGAGATATCACATGTAGAATGTGTAAACTGGTTCTCCCAATGCCAAATGAATCCCATCACGTGGATAACATTGTTTCCCCATATGTGTCATAAGTGAACCACAGGACAAACAGACACTGCACCCAAACAGCCTGTTGAGCCTCACACTCTCTACAGGATCTTACACTGTTGAATGTGTTACAGCAACATGTGGCACACCCACAAGTATTGGTGCACAACACGCCATGGGAACTATAGTCCTATAAGCCTATGAAGTCCGAAATGCTAATCCGTGGAGTCCATCATGATTGCAGTCAGGAACAGAGATATTGTAAACCGACAAATGCACAACCCAAACGTCTGTGGTATGTTAATGAGCACATCATGTTCCCCAAACCTGCTAGATATCTTGCAAGGCAGCTACCCAGGACATACATCACTGACAGGAGCAACACAGGTCCCACTTAGACTTTGAATAGCCCTTTACCAACATCACACACACATGTTGTATCCACAAAACCTACAATCCGTGCATGAATATGTATTATCATATGAAGGAATGGTAATTTGTCCACAGACAGATCACACAAGCTATGAATTGTGTATTCCTGTTCAAGATGTTCACACCTGCTGACCCACAAGGTTCATTACTGGGATTGCATAACACTAAGTGCACACACATTACCATGTCCAGTCTGATGATGTCAGCAACCTACAAATATAGCATGTGAATAGAAACCACACAGTAAAGCATATAGCACATCATGTTAATGCGTGTTTCACTAATATCATAAAGTAGTTAGGTAGGGGTTTGAATCCTGCAATTGCTGTGTGTGTGAGATTGGCTTTGAGAGGAGTGGCCTTTTTGGAGACTTTGGAAACACATTAGGAGTGGTGAATACCTCTTTGCCAAGTGTGATGATGTCAGCATCCTACAAATAGAGCTTTGGAAATGAATGCTCCCAGGAAAGCAAGTAGTGTGTCGTGTTAATGCATATCTCACTAGTGTCATAACATAGTTAGGTAGGGGTTTGAATCCTGTGAATGTGTGTGTGTAAGATTGCCTTTGAGAGAAGTGGCCTTTTTGGAGACTGTAGAAACACATTAGGAGTGGTGAATACCTCTTTGCCAAGTGTGATGATGTCAGCATCCTACAAATAGAGCTTTGGAAATAAATGCTCCCACTAAAGCAAATAGCATGTCGTATTAATGCGTATCGCACTAGTGTCATAACATAGTTAGGTAGGGGTTTGAATCCTGCAAATGCTGAGTATGAATGTGCGTGTGTGTGATTACTTCTGAGAGGAGCGGCCTTTTTGGAGACTGTGGAAACACATTAGGAGTGGTGAATACCTCTTTGCCAAGTGTGATGATGTCAGCATCCTACAAATAGAGCATTTGAAACAAATTCCCCCAATAAAGCAAATAGCGCATCGTGTTAATGCGTATCTCACTAATGTCAAAACATAATTATATAGGGGTTTGAATCCTGTGAATGTGTGTGTGTGTGGGATTGCCTTTGAGAGGAGTGGCCTTTTTGGAGACTGTGGAAACACATTAGGAGAGGTGAATACCTCTTTGCCAAGTGTGATGATGTCAGTATCCCACAAATACAGCAGTGGACATTAAAACACTCAATAAAGCACATATTGTGTCGTGTTGATGCGTATCTTACTAGCATCATGACATAATTAGGTAGGGGTTTGAATCCTACAAATGCTGTGTGTGTGTTATCCTATGAGAAGAGTGACCTTTTATGAGAATGTGAAAACACATTGAAAGAGGTGAATATCCCTTTTGCTGGTTTGATGATGTCAGTATCCCACAAAAACAGCAGTGGAAATGAAAACACCCAGTAAAGCATATGGCGCATAGTGGTAATGCATATGTGTCTAGTACCATTACATAGGTAGGTAGGGTTTTGAATCCTGCAATTGTTGAGTGTGTGTGTGAGACAATGTTGAGCAAAGTGTTGTGTGTTTTGCTACTACTACTGTATGACATATCAGTAAAACAACAGTATGTGCATTGCACACTGCTCGTATCTGTGTGGCAAATAAACATATGTACATGTGGCCTAAATTGGTAACTGTGTGGACAAGACATATATGTACATGTGACCTCATTCACATCATAGGTGTGAAGCCTGCTGTCAACACAACTACATCTGTCACCATTGACATTTTTTTGCTGCTGCTTCTTGGACCGTAGCTCACATAAGTATCTATTTATGTGACAGGTCCAGCCACTGTAGTGAGCTGTGCCCTAGGTCATCTGTATCACACACACACATGACAGTTGTTATACAATAGTGTGAGTGTGGGTGTATGCCTGTGGCATATGACAGACATGCCCAAACACAACACAGTCTGTCAATAATGGCCATTCATGGTAGGTATACAACAAACCCATGTATATGCATACAGACACCTTATTACTTATGTGATACACTGAGGGACATCAGCATAGCCTTGGGGATGTGGATATCAAAGGACAGATGAAATCACATGTGGCTGTCTGTACACATCGGTACCCCTGCTACATGTTGTGTGCTACTACCAATGTGGTACAATCAGGATACTATGTGTAGCAAATGTGGATGAGTATGCTGTTGTTGGATCATAGCTTCACAACATGTGTTTGTCAACAGGTATGTGTCTGTATGATACCCTCATGGAAGATAGGTGTCTAATCTGGGGAATGCTTTGTAGGCCACTGTATGCATCATCAGATGTGGATGTACATATCCCTAGTGTGTCTGCGTGTATCTAGGATGGACACATGACAAACAGGAGTGGTCATGGGAATGTGTGGTGGTCATTACCACTGGTAACTGGTATAGTACAAAACCAGAAAGATTCTAATGCTACTGTGTATACTACAGCTGTGTGTCAGTTGTCAAGACATCATGTAACGATTTGTTAAAATCAGGCTGTTGAGGTTATGTACACTACCAGAATGCTAACCAATGACCGATATCAACAGTATCACCCACAGCATAGTGTCATACCATGTCATACACACATGTGTACCCAAGTTGTGACATATGTGCAGTGACATGCATATTGGACACCAATAGGAAATGTGAAGTATTAACACTGTGTAGTACAGGGCATGTCACCCTTTACATGTTCCCACCATGCACATACATGCAAACAGTGCACCTCCACCATGTTCACAAATGTACACCTTGTCATCTGTACAGCACACATCATAGATGTTACATCCACTCAACAACACATGCTGCCAGTACCACACACATCAGCCAACTGTCACATGTGTGGACAATCCATGTTTGGTATTAACACTGGTGTATACAAAACAAAATTGATAATCAATGCTGGGATGCATCATGCCTGCTCAGATACACCTACAAGGATATCATTACCCATTACTGTTCACAACATGCTAACATTGCTACACTGCTAGTAGGTCACCCTGTGCATCAGCACCATGTTATCCTGTTCCTGCATCAATGTCACAGATGACAGGAGGTGGCACAGTTTCATCATATGCACACAGTGTGTGGTTGTTTTCCAGAGCCCGACAATGACCCAGCCAATCAACATGTATGTGTGTGTGTGTGTGTGTGTGTGTGTGTGTGTGTGTGTGTGTGTGTGTGTGTGTGTGTGTGTGTGAGGGACAACAGTACAGTATGGGTCAGTGTTGATGTGATGTGTGTGTGTGTATGTGTTAGCCCTACGTGTTGGTAGTATGTGTGTGTGTCTGCATGCACACAGTACCCCCTTGTGGCTGCCAATTACAGGAGTTTGTGGAACAGCCACAGACTGTACCTGCCAGGCTGTACAGATCACTGTCTCCGGCCATGGACACAGTACCTGTGCCTGCCAGAGGTGACACGGACTGTATCGGGTACTAAGCCAGATTGAGTAATATCATCAGAGGGAGAGGGATGTTGACTGGACCCATGTCCCTGCTGGGACTGGCCAGAGCCATGTGTACTGACAGCCCAGCCACAACATTGCTGGGGCCTCGTACTAGCACTATGGGAGTAGCTGGCACTTGGTTGTCATCTGCGTTGGCTGCCAGCTGAGGATGTTGCTGGCATACGTCCATGTCGATGTCCCAGCCATCCTGCACTGTCCTGGCACATGGACATAACATTGCGGAGGACATCTAGTGTCTCCCCCCAACTTCTATCAATGACATTGGTGTAATTGCGGATGGAACCGGCAAGGTCACGGATACTGTCATTGATCGCAGTGTTATGAGCCCTCTGCACCCTTAGTCCCGCCTGGTGTACCGTTCCATATGTGCCTGTGCTTGCATCACAGCACGGAACATACCTGAGGTTGTGAGACCTGTGCAGGCACGCCTGCCAGGGGCATTATGCCCAGCGATGTTCCCACGAGAACCCCTGGACATATGCCTATGTGGTACCGTTCCGTGTGTCTGGGCATGGCTGCTGTGTGGGGTTGCATGTGCAATGGATACCACACTTTCCTGGTCAATGCCTACCGTATGTTGTTCCTCACCTAAGGCCATTGGTGTTGAGGGATGTAATGGCAGTACGTATGTGCGCATAGATGGGGTGGAAAGCTGTGTACTGTCGATTGGTGGACCACCGACAGACCCTGTCAAACATGCCTGTGCCACTACACATGTATCATCATGGTCACTATTAGTGGCAGTGACCTCAGGTACCCCGCTGCACCCATCCAACATTACCTCAGCACCTGTGAGAGGGAGACAAGAAGCACACTTTACCATCTGTACAGGATGTTCGCACACATGCATACATGCACACATGAACACATGAACACATGCACACATGAACACATGCACACATGCACACATGCACACATGAACACATGAACACATGCACACATGCACACATGAACACATGAACACATGCACACATGCACACATGAACACATGCACACATGAACACATGCACACTAATACACTACACATTCAAGTTGACACACACACACCAACAGCAATATGGAATATAGTCGTTAGTGGTTGATGGTGGAGTACAGTATCACAATACAAAGAGTCCTGTCACACGTGTCAGCATGCAGGATGTGTGTTGCTTGACAGCATGCAGTGCGAGTGTAGAGTCCTTGTAGTTAACAGTATACATGTTGTTGATGCATGTGTGTTGTTCACTGATTGCCCTCACTCTGGTAGACAATGTGTACATGGACACAACATTGCACTGCAAGTCTGAAACACTTTCCAATGTCGTGTGCACCATCACTCATAGGTATACAAACCATGCCCAGATGCATAAAACTGTCAGGTGTCTAACAATGAATGCTATGTGTAGTACTGCAGGTACTGTAACTGGATGTAGTGTAGTACCATAAGCCATCATCAGGCAGCATCATGTGGTCACTCAAGGACACTGATGCATGTCACACTGGCAACTATCTTGCTGTACCTGACCTGCACCACTTAGGCTAAATTAAACAGTTCACAGACAGTCATTGCATGGGCATGTCATGTGTTTAGTAGGGAACATTGCCTAACATGACTGTATTGTGTGTTGACGCATGTCACACTGCCCCATGATAGGGCTATACCCCCAGGTATAGTATGTGTGCTGTGTTGATGACATATGGGATACTGGAGTATGACCTTACAGCAGGTGTCTACATACGCCATGTGTATCATATTAACACATACTGCATATGACAAAGTGGTGTATGCTGTGTGCATGTGTATTGATGATGCCTATACAATGTCCACTACAGTGTATCCCACTTGTTTGTGATGCGCTGTGTGTTGCATGTGTATGAGTCAGCTACTCATGTCATTGTGAAGTGCATAGGCACAAAGAGAACATGCAGAGCATGCACTATGCGTAGGTGTTTAACATGTGTATATGGCCTACAACTCTCCTATGACATGCAGATGTTATATGCTAAATTGACTGTAGCCCACTCACCAGCATGGGTCTCCTGTCTTGCTATCACACCAGAGGGACCTGCAAGGATATGAGACAGTATGTCAGTGTCAACAACTATGGCATTGCTGCTATGAGTCTGCAATTATACAGTAGTACATAGGGTGACAGTCACAGGCATACAGATAATGTCCCGAATTATCAGTATTGCATGACACCAGGCACCACATATTCTGCATACACAGTACACATCTGATTAATGCATATTACAACACTTAGGATAACAGTGGACTACGGATATGTCATGTTACCTGCACGCTCGTTGTCACTGTGCTGGGTGACTCCGGCCTCCATGATGACACAGGTTTGTTGTAACGGTTGGCCAGGAGCCACCACACTGAGGAGCAGCTCTTCTACTCTGGTGAAAAGGGGATGTGTGGCAGCACAACCACCTGTGGCAAGCTGTTGCCTGTGGACATCGGAGGCATGCTGTCGGACATGTCTGATTAAATTACTGCAGTGATGGCGTACCTGCTCATAAGTCCGGTTATGCATGCCTACATCATTCACCCGACAGACAACATCCTGCCACAGTGCAGTGTGACCATGCTGGTCCTGGCAGGATCTTGAAAACAGTAGATTGTAATGTTGGATGAGTGCATCTTGGATGACATCCTCCTCCACACTTTTAATAACACATATGACTGCTAAGACCACAACTGCCTGACAGTGCCTGGCACATGCTAAATACAAAACCATGTTCTGCACAGCCACAAAGTGAAACCAGTATGTAGGACAATACAACAGTACATGGCACACTGTATGTGACACAATGCAACACCTAGCCACAGGAGGTGTATATGAAGCTAATGCATACAGACATTTGTCATCCATTTAAATCTATGTACAATACGGTTATGGTACTAGAAGTACACCACACTACTTGTTGATAGCAAACCCCTCAGTAACATATGTGCACATTCACCACTATAGGTGGCATACTGCTGTATTACACTATACATGTTGCTAGATACGTACCTATATCCTGTGACACACATACCACCGAGGACATGTTACAGGCATACCCACACACATATCAGACATACCTACAAGACACAAGGGTATGGCAACCCAGATTACAGTTACCTGTGTACCATAAATTACTGTGTGTCAGCACATACATAACCTCATGCCTGAGGTATGTGTTGTGTGTGCACTACAGGTAACAAACAAAAGTGTGTTACCAAGCCATGTGGGTACAAACCACACTGTGCAGTTGAGGCATACAGCTTCAGGTAGTACTACAGTCCATACATGACTTGTATTCACTAGTGTTAACAATCAATAAGCATACATGCACTGCTTTAGCCTACAAAGGCACACTCCATTCGACAACATGGGACTACATCACAACGTATGCCATAGTGATTTTCAGCCCTGCCAGTAGCATACGGACCTTTGGATGGGATTAGAGCTACAACATTACATACCATGGTATACACAGACTCCCAGTAGGCTATCACACATATACCCATCATTGATACATTCACATACACATTCTCCATCACACACAGTCAACCTCACATAGCATGTGTTGCAACAGGTACATGCGTGTGTGTATCATGTCCTAGGTAGCTGATAGTCTGTTATCCATAGGGCCTATGGAAGCATAGACATATGGTACCCTGCACTACGACACACATGTAATGTAGGTTCCTGTGCCCCTGTCATGCAGAGCCACAGGGGTGATTACCGGGTTGTGTTTCCTATCTCACATGCAATCATGGTTATTGATGGCAACTGCTAATGAGGACCTTCATATGCTGTTGATAGGTGGTTGGTTTGACAGTATGGTATGTGTCTGTGATGATGATGTGCCAGTCAAGCATGTTCTGCTTTTTACATTACAAGGTGTTGGGCAGTAGAGTGTGCATCTTGTCTGGTGTTCCATCTGTTTACATGGAGCACGTCCAACACCTGTGGGTTTGCCATAGCTTTGTATGTTGGCCAGAGGTGGCCTCTGGGTAGGCGGTATGTGACACAGTGTACAATTGGTTTGTTAAGACAGTCAGCATAGGGCATCTCTTGTATTCCGGTACCGCTCTTTGTGAGGTATGTGTCTGGCATCTACTGTTGCTGTTTATATGTTCTGAGGTACATACCAACAGGGACATTGTACTCTATGATGGGTGTTATGACTGATAAGTGGAGTGGAACCCTGACCTCTGTTTCCATGGATGACACAAATTTACTGACGACATATGGACTGTACTAGTTTTACATGACTAGTGTGGCACAGTGATCATCATTAGGGACACTACTGTCCACCTGTGTCCCATAGTCTCTTATCATACCTTCGGTGTTGAGTACACTACCACCTATGTGTTAGTTCATGGGTACAGGGCTTTTAACAACAGGGATGGCAATACATGTACAACATTTAGCTGGGGCATACATTTCAACATCCACTGGTGTACACATTGATATGCATATCAGCACATATACAGTCCACCTTTCATGGTGGGAATATCAATAATGCTAAGGGTGAGGGGCATACAGTTATGTAATGATATTGCACAGTCTTGTGCAGAATGCATGGAAGGTGTTCTCAGCCCATATATGTTTAGCAGGACCCCATATCTGGGAGTCTATATACCTAACAAAGCATATCCATGGCATTTGAACAACACATGTCATATGGCAGCACTGTATGCTGTCATGTTTGACACACACTACAACCAACATAGATATATGCACATAACCTGCACAGACATATAAATGTCCACCTTTCACAAACAGTTGCAGTATGTCCCTTGCTCTATGCACATGTTCAGATGCTTAGAAATCAGACACACATGTATCTCGACATATGTGTGTACCATACAGACACAAGGTCCACAATGTTGTAAGTCCATACACCTCACGGATGACCTGTTGGGCCTTGCTACAGGTAGGACAGTTGTCACATGTGTACATACAGTAATAGTACAAGGGTATACCTAGCTGCAAATGATACATCACTATGCTAGCCTGCTACAGCAGTTGCCAATGCTAAGCTACACATTATGTGACTATCATGCATGTCTTACTCTGTGACATCCAAGTTTATCTAGGTGTTTGCAATACTGCCCAAAACTACCGTTAAATGCAGTACTGTAGAGACCAGAGATAACATGTTCAGATGTTTGACATGTACTGCTGACCTACAACTGTCAGACTTATGTCCCACTGTACACAGCTACCCAACAATTTCTCCATGCCAATACTTATGCATGGCATCATGCATACATACCTACTGCTACCACATATACATGTATCAGAGGATCAACAGTACTAACCATAACCATCTACTACCTGCTGGTAACTACAAACTGTTACATACCTGTATGTCCCTTCCTGGTCCGTCTGTGTATGTAATTGTTTTTTTTTTTGGGTACTGAGACGTACTGTTTTTTTTTTTTTTTTTTTTTTCCTACTTGCTGTTATTTGCTATGTGCAACTTGCAATGTAATGATTGCATGTGGGGATAGCAAGTCCTATCTGCTTTTATAGGTATCTGCACATGTGCATGTGATGCCCTCTGCACCAATTGTCTTTTTTCCAACTCAGTTGGCAAAATGTGGAACAAACTTCCACTTAATATCTCATCTTTGTCCACTCTTCCACTCTTTAAAAAACAACTGAAAATCCATCTTAATAAACACTGGCTTTGCTCCTGTACCAATCCTGATTAACCTTTCTTCCACCTTTCCTCTACCTCAATATTTCCCTCTCACTATAACACATCCTGACTGATCCCCATGGACATAATATCCTTGTAAATACAACTTATCTCATATATACTATGGGGAAAAAAAAAAAAAAAAATTTTTATGACTATGTATTATTTTGACTACGGGATGATATTATAAATTGCGTATTGCAATTATTTGTTTTGTTTTGATATGTGTATCTTCTATGTATTTTTTCTGTATTCCCCTTACTTGTTATAACCTTTGGAGCTTTTCTCCCCGGGCCTCCACTGAAAATGGACATATATCCAGCTGGACTAGCCCGGTCAACAAATGTAAAATAAATAAATAAATAAATAAATTGTTGGCCAGCATTTGGTAAATGCATACAGCCTGCTGAGTGGTAATTGCAGTACTCACTGTCATAGCAACCCAATGCTATGAATTGCTAAGGTATGTAGGCGTAGCCCTTTCAGATATCCAGAGTGGGGCCCATCCTTGTTTGCTGTGGAGACTGTTGTGTAAGTCAGACGGTTGGTATATGTTTTATAAATGAAGCTAGAGGTGTAGACAGTGCTGTACATGTTGTACTCAGACCTGACTGTTGCCACTTTCAACACTAAGCTATCAGTGTAGAGTTTTACTCACCATTACAAATGCTTACACAACATTTATGTGACTATACTGGGAATATTAATGTACTAACTTCTGCAGGGTTATGTTTTTTACTGTTGACATTACCACAGGGTTCACAGGACAACTGGACTTTTCCTGTATTGAGTATGCCTACCTACACAGTTGGTAGACCCTAAACGCACAAGTATCTTTTAATTGGGGGGGGCGGCTTTCATACTGAGAGCATTATGCATTAATGTGTGAATAGTATCTTACTGGACTTGCAAGATTGGTGTGTACCTGTGTGTTTATCATGGCAGGTTGTCTGTCTGCATGGTTCCCAACTGTGAACTTACCCAGTTGGTAGCCAGAGGTTATACTGTCATTCTTTGTATGTGCAACTCACAGGTGTTTTCAGCACTGCTACAATGGCATTGTTATAGTCAGTTGCTACCAGTACATGGCTACATCCATTGGTATTTCTGTGTTATACTCCTACATAAGGGTATGCTTGGGGAGGGCCTAAGAAAGCTATTTGCAGAGTGTTTAACAGCAGTATAGCCTATATGCCTGTGTGTTTGGGCCTCTGCCAGGCCTATGGAACAGTCACATACATCTTTGCATGGTATCACGGATATGTAGTTGAATGTGAGGTACACCTTACACATAATAGGAACAGTAGGTGTATACTTCAGTGAAGCAGTGCATATGGATTAATACTCCTTTCATGACATATAAGCAGTGTCTACTGTAATTATTGTCAGTATTCATTGTGCAATAGCCCACCATTCTGACTGATGTCAGTACTTTTCTGTGGGATTCTGAGGGACACAGCTAAAATATGTTTCACAATCAAGGACATCCCTGGAAAGTTGACTGAGTTAGGAGGTATGGCCTCTGCCCTACTCAGATATGCCAGTGTTTGTGCTGCTATGATACTGTGTGGAGGTTGTAAACTGCCTCTGCAACATAATTTTCTGCTTGATTGGCTGCTTCTCACATCAAACTCATGTAATGCAATCCCACAACAATTGCTGGTAAAGATCCACAGAACAGGCTTTGTGTTATGGCCTTCCTATATTTCCTTTATATTCACTCATTGTAATAAATGATATATTTTTTGCAGCACAAAGCTATTGTATATCTATTGTGGCTTAGTGGTACTTCATGCAGTCTTATGTGTCCAAGGTCTGGGGTTCGAGACTGACAAAGGTATTTTAATTTTGTTGCTGAGCAGAACAAGGGCCCTGACCTAGAGTGACTAAGGCACTTTTAAGTAGTTGTAAGTGGGTTTGCGTGATGCTTAGCGATGCTTAGCTAAGCGCACACATGCACACACTCGCTTAATACTGCTTAATACTGCTTAAAAGTGCTTACTCCTGCTAATACCCGCGCTAATTTCTTTAAAAGAAAAGAAAATGGGGAGATAGGAAAGTGGTGAAAAAGGGGACACAAAGAGGGAAAGACAGTAGGAAAACAAGCTTGGGATGTGCAGGATGGGTGTAGGGAAGGTCCATAGCTGCCCATTTCTTTACCAGCAACAGCTGTGCATATGTTGCAAATTTGGAGTGAAATTTGAAACCTTCCACCCCTGAGAGAGGGGTGAGGATAACATAGTTTGTTGTACTGACAATTAGAATTATCAGTGTACATGTCCAAAGGACATCTGTGCGAAATGGGCAGCTATGTATGGGGCGTAATTTTTTTTTGGGTACAGATTGCCCTTTTTTTTTTTTTTTTGCAGGGGAGAGTGGAAAGTGAGGTAGAGGAAGTAGGTATATTTGGGGAGGTAGGTTGGGTAGGTAAACAGACAAGACAAACAAGACGCATACAGGGACGGAGTATGACACATGGGGTGGGTGAACACAATTGACGGGGATGGATGTTTGGAAATCGCAAGCCCATGAGCCCACAGATGGTAACAGTGGGACTGAGATCCCCACCCATGGGCAATCACCACTGGACCTTCACAGACCCAAGGGTCGCTGTGCTGGGGGCTGCGTAGGAGGGGCAGGCTCACCCGTGAGTCACGCCACTCTCGCCTCGAGCTGGCGTAGGGGATCAGCGACTAAATGCTGGATCTCCCTATGCACCACAACCTGGACCCTTTGGAGGGAGACAGGAGGCCCTTCTCTGCCCACGCTTGCAGGGGGGTGAGCCCCATCCCCTGCAGCGCTTCCACCCGAAGGTGGCACAGGACCTATGGAGGAGGGTGGCCCGGGCTGGGCACCAGACCTGCTGGTGCCAGGTACAACTGCCAGCTGAGGAGGGACAGGTGGGTCCGCTGGGACTGACATTCCTATACGTTCTGTGATTTGGTGTGTTTAATTACAACACAGACAACAGCTTTCCAAGTTAGTTGTAATATTCCCATTAACCCAACACACCAGGGTTACAACAGCTGAACAGCAAGCATAACACATGCATGTTTTGAATGACAGTGGACATTACAACAGCATGCAGGGATGATTGGTGGCAACAGGCCACAAGATTGTGGTGTTTTAACAGGGGACATGCATCAAAGTAAGTGCAGATTTTATATAACAATAGGACATATGTCCTAACAAATGTTATGAGATTAGACATACCCATTGAGGTGTGGAATTGCATTGTTTATGCACATGGAGTAGGGTGTAAAAAGAAACCTCCATTAACATCTTATTAGTATTTTAACTGTACACTACATTCCTATTGACTGCAGGTGTATATTCCCTACATGTATTCTTACACTAGGCAACATGCATTTGATTGCATTATGGGTTTTGCTACTTCATGATATACCTGACCTATATCAGACATAATAACTGCCCAGGATGCAGATGTTATTAATACATACTTGTATTAAATTGACTTGTTTATGTATCTGCACATCTGAATGTGTTCACATGCCTTTTTCACTTGTTTTCTGCACAACCCTACTTTTCAGGTAGCACACTAACATTTCTGGGGAACACCTTGACAGGCTACTTGTGTGCCAGATTTACACATGTCAGCCATTTCACAACTGTTGAGGACTTTTGCATGCTTCACAGCTACTGGCACTTCCTTCATCCACTTTATATGGGACTGCACTACTGGGGTTTGTCAGCACTTAATACAACAGTAACATTTCTTCACTGCAAGGGTACAGCAACATTTCTGAGTAACTGGCACATACGCACTGCAAGTATTATACCGTTCTTATTTACATTAAAACTCTTTTCTACAGGCTCTCTCCTTTATTTGACATTACACTGAATACAATAGACCTAATCAGGACATGTTATACCTTTATTGATAGGTTACAAGACTGTTTTTCAGGCTCACTCACTTTTTATCTATGACAGTGCATGCAGAGATAGTATTCCAGACATGTTTTTGCTTTATTCATGGGTTACTACACTTTATTCCTGGCTATCTGACTTATGATATGTAACAGTTCATGCAGAGGATTTATTCAGGGAATGAATGTTTTATTCTTCACAGCTACTGCCACTTCCTTCATCCACTTCCTATGGGACTGCACAACTGTGGGTTGACAACAGCTAATACAACAGTACTATTTTTTATTGCAAGGGTACAACAACATTTCAAAGTAAGTGACACAGATACACTCCAATTTTTATACCTTCATTAATTACATTGAACACTATTTTCTACAGGCTCTCTCCTTTGCTTGTTATTACAGTGCATACGGAAGACATATTCAGGACATATTATACCTTTCTTGATAGGTTACAACACTCTTTTTCAGGCCTGCTCACTTATATGTTATGACAGTACATGCAGGGATAGTATTCCAGAATTATTTTGCCTTGATTGGTTGGTTAGTGCACTCTATTTATGGCTCACTGATGTTTGTTATATAACCGTACATGCAGAGGATTTAATCCGGACATTTTATTGCTGTATTATTGGGCTGAAACACTTTTGTCATGCTCACTCACATATATCATGCAACAATACATGCAGAATATTTAATAAACTGCCTGGTGGCACAGCCTTAGCAGCCTATCTGCATGGGCTTGCTGATTCATAGCACGAGCACCTGCAGCTGTGGAGTAAATAAAGGGATATTGAGACATACCTATCCATTATTTAGACTATAATAGCTTGTCTTACATACTGCATTCCATGGCTACCTACTTAGTAGTGGGGCATCACACATTTGACGGGCCTCCTGGATCCACTGGTTCAGAAGGTCCTGCTTCCACCTCTTCAGGTCTGCATGGTGGTGACAGACCTGCTCACCAGTCCAAGGGACACCTGTGGCACTAGTGAGTTCATGAGCCAACCGGTTCCAAGCCTCCGCCTTATACCCTGTTCCTTGGAACTGGCCCTGCAGGAGTCGAGTCTCAGTCCGATGGACTAGGAGCCAAACCATATATCTTGACTCCTCAATGCCCCAGTGTTACGCTCGAAAGCATGTACCCTCTCCAGCACCAGACATTCCAACTGCAGATGGGAGCTACAATCAGTTATGATGAGTATCCCTGCCTATGCGACTTAAATATGCCGCATTTCCCCCACTTTTCTGTGATTGTCCATTTTTGAATATTCTTGGCTGACTGCAGACCTGCTTAGCAATGGTTAATCAAACATTTATTACTATATATATGTTAACAGTGGATATTTATCCTAAGCTGTCATGGCTTAGTGGTTCAGTACTTTGATTATGGTGTCCTGGGTTCAAACCTTATCGCTTTTTATTTTACTACTGTCCAGACAGGTTAGGGGGTGTGGCTGTGTTTAAGCAACTTTGCTCTACGTTGCTCCACGTTGCCCGACGGTGCGCTGGTTGGTGCGGCGCGCACCTCCATGCAAACCGATTGCACTGGGTAAGGCGCTATTTAGCTATGGGCAACTACATTGTGCTGGGTAAAGCGTGATTTAGCTATGGGCAACTACATTGCACTGGGTTAAGCGTTGCTTAACTGCGGCCAATTATATGTCAGGTTCCTTTATAAATATACATTTTGTTCACTGATACATAAGCCATTTGAATGCTTTTTAGTAAATGTTTCATCATATAGGTCAGGAATTATTTCATATACTAATTTGGAGCAGAAAATAGGAAGGGGAGTGGTGGGACTCGGACCTTGAATGCCTCCTCTTTGTGCGAACGCTCTACCACTATGCTATTACTATTTGGCGTAATTTGCATAAACATTCCTTATTATGCTCTTCCATGTTGAGATTGCTAACTGCAGCTAAGCAATGGGCACACACACGCACACACGCAAACACAAGCAGCTATATTGGGAATTTGAAAAAATAAATTAATAGTTTTAATTTTTGTAACTGTACTGGGGTTTACAATGTCAGGGACATTTGAGCGGACTCGCTCTTGTGTGTTGACATTTTGTTTCTTGACACACTTGCAGGGGCAAAGACATTTCCACTGCTCGGCAGTTGGACACACCCCCTGCTTGACTGCACGGTCCGTGTTGGACTTGGGTTTGAGTCAGCATACCCTCATGAATATTCATGGCATGCTGATGTCATACCGTTCAACTGCAGCCTCCAAGTGAGACTTATTTAGTCTTACACGGAGGATTCGTGAATCCGGGGGAATATGTACTGAACAGATTTTAGAAACAATGTGAATCTTTCCGGAGAGCTAATAAAGGAGAAAGATGGATAATTAAAAAAAAAAAAACCCAAAAAGAGCTATTAATGACTATTGTGGTATAGCAGATATAAGTTATATGGACATGAGATTATCAGCTACTTATTAATCTATACATTGATCTATAAAATGTTTTTCACAAATAGTGGTTTTAGTTGCTCTGCAGGACATTAATGCTTAACAACTTTCATAGTCTGTAACAATGTATTTTATTGCTTGTTATATAGTGAGTAAAATTATGTGGACATATTTAAAGAAAAACAGATTAAGTTGGAAGTAATAATTAAATCTACCATTTTTTCATATACATCTAATACAACACACTGTTAAGGAAAAGTACATTACATAGTTACCATTAAGATTCCATATTTAACTTAAAAATAATACTTTTAGAATCTTAGCTAAGTACCATTTTAATATTATGAGATACTAAATTAACCAAAAAAAAAAAAAAAAAAAAAAAAACAGACTGCTATTACATATCCCTGGAGTGAATCTGTGATTAGTCACGACTTAATTGTTTTAGAGTTAAATTAGCCAGTATACTTCTATGTTCAATATTTAAAGGTAATCATAAAAACATGGACTGCATTGGTTAAGTAACTATTGCACAAGCAAATATTATTCTAAAATAAAAGACAGCGATTGACTAAGTAACTAGTGCAAAAGTAGGTGTTATTCATAAACATGGACTGCACTTGGTTAGGTAATCAGTGCACAAGTATGTGATATTCCATAAACACAGATGGCACAAGGTTAAGCAATTAGTGTACATATAGCTGTTATTTAGGTGATAATGCAGGATATGATTGCAATGCTGTTATTCATATACTGCCAGTTTTATGGACAGGAAGGAGATCAACATGGGCAGGTTTGTTTAATAGCATGAAAATGAAGGATGAGGTCACAACAAAAACCTGTGGGTAGCAAAGTATAAAGAGAGGTTTTAATCAGTCAGGTTAGTTTAGGGTGCTTAGTCCTTCGGTGTTCATGGTTAGGAAACTGTGCCCTTTCAAGTTAGAAAAAATATTTAAAGAGTTACAAGTGAAATCTGGCACTGTATTCAAAGGTAGAACTAAGAATGGCTGCATATAGTGGATCTGTGACTACTTTGGACCTGGGAAGATGCCCCAACAGATGAAATGGTCTAAACAGAATGATTTTATAACAACTGTGACATGGTTGTCGCTTTCATGTTAGGACACGAATAAACAAATCTCAGTGAGTTCTGTTTAAGCAGCTTTATTATATACAAACACATTACTATTGTTGATTATAGACTGTAACTTAAGTAACCTATATACAATTAATGTCTATTATCATGCATTCTCACCCCCTAGCTGCTCTTTCAAAATGGCACTAAGGTTGTGCACGTGTGCAGGTTATATACATGCACATATAGTCTTACATGCTCCTTAAAGATACAAGCATACACACTTTACACTCTGATCTACATCCTCCCTCTTTGATAAATAGACCATACAATTGTTATGAGACTGTTTGGCATGCAGAAATCACAGATAGTCTATAGATATGCATTATACAATGTTAAATATATAGATATGTACAGTCAGGTCCACGTTGCTGCATATTTCATACTTGGTTTAAACACTCATCCATATCATTTGACCTAAAACTAGGAATTAGATTTAGTAACTGGGACAATTTCTGTAAAATAATTAACTTCTGGAATGTTTGAATCACTTTATGTAACAGAATCAGACTTTTGAATACATTCTGGTCTGGAAATAGTGTCTAATTCATTCTTTAATTTAAAGCTTGCATCACAGATACAATGTTGTAATTGCAATGATGATGATGGTTCTGGTATAGGAAGAAGATGTTTGCGATTCCTCTTATACTCCACTCCTTCAGAATATACCAAGTAAGATCTCAGATCTGCACAAATGCATGTAATCTGTCCTATTCAACCCAAACCTTTTGTTGTCTGGATTCATACCATCTCTCCTTTCCTCAATGGATGAAGTAATCTGCTTGATCGGTTGTAACTAGATTTCTTAAACAATTAAGCATTGATGGTTTTATTGTTATTAGGGTTAGGCAGCAACAAACTTGAAGAAATAGGTAGTATATTTCTAGTTTGCCTGGAAAGTAGTCTTTGAGCAGGTGAGCCAAGAATATCATCATGGGGTATGTTTCTAAGATTAACCAAATTCAAGAATACATCAGTATTTTTATGCTTTGACCTTTCAACTAACTGCTTTGCACTCTGTACTGCTCGTTCTGCTAGACCATTGGACTGAGGATACGCAGGACTACTAGTGTCATGTACAAAGTCCCATTCTTTTGCAAATTACAGAAACAACTGGCTAGTGAATTGAGTACCATTCTCAGAAAAAAGTTTGTGTGGACCACCATGAACTGAGAAATGATGGTTCAACTTAGTAATAACAGCAGTTGAGGTTAAGTTTTGTAATAATTCAATCTCAAACCAGTTTGAATAATAGTTTACCAAAACAAAGCCGTGTTGAATGTCCCACTTAAGGATATCAGTTGTTACAGTAGACCAAGCTAATTCAGGAACTGGATTTAGCAGAAGCAATTCTCTTTGCAAATGCAGTCTAGTACTATTGCATACTGAACAAGAAGAAATAACTTTATCAATGTCTTTTGATAATGAATAGCTGCTTGCATGGTCAGGTCTGGCCTCAAGCCTGTACTTGTAAACTAATGACCTACATATATAACTTCTGGAAGTCTGACGTTGCACTTTAGAGGATTGAGCTTTAAGTCTACTTCACATTCTCTGTCTAAAACTTTCTTGAGGTTTCTGTCATGCTCTACTTCACCATTGCCTCCAGACAACAGATTGTCTACTATTATGGCACAAGGATAACCCCCGAAAATGTGTTCCATTGCATGCTGAAAAACATCACTTGCAGAATTTATTCCAAATGGTATCCTTAGAAATCTGCATCTGCCAAACAGAGCACCAAAAGTAGTTAGAAATGAGGATCTGTGATCAAGCATCACTTACCAAATGAACTCTGCATCTAAAACAGACAATACAATGGTATTCGGTATTAGAGATGCAACTTCTTTAACTTTATGCATAGGATGATATGGTATTTTTAATGCTTTGTTCAAATCTCTTGGGTCAATGCATATTCTGGTTTCATCTGTGCCTTTCTTGTGAGCAGCTACCATGGATGATGCCCATTCAGTTGGTTCTGTGACTGGGCAAATCACACCTTGTTGCATAATTGTATCCAACTGAGCTTTTACTTTATCTTGCAAAGCTATCGGAACTTTTCTTGCTGGTCTGACAACTGGAGTGAACTCTGGGTCTAACTTCATGGAATATACAACTGGACGTTTGCCCAATTTGTCATTGAAAACATCAGGATACTCTAAGAAAATGGCTTTGGAGAAACTGAAACTCAGAACTGCACTCACATGATGAATTTCTTTAGGAAAAGAAAGCAGATTCATTCTTAAATTATCTTTGAGACCCAGTATAGATTGCACTGGTCTTTGGACTACTTAGAATAACAAGTTGTAACAGTTCTTGGCCAAATAACATGAAAGTATCACTGAACCTTTGGCTTGAATCTCTTCACCTCCATAAGCAACAAGTCTCACACTACTGGTTACATTGAGTTGTCCGTTAGTTCTCACTTTAGCAAATGTGTCTGCTGATTAAACATTACACTTTGACCCAGTGTCTTCCTTGAGCTCTGTGGGATTTTCCATTAATCCGCTGTACAAAACACTTCACTTCTCTTCTTGTTAATAAGTTTATAGAATCAACTCTTTCACCAAACACTGATACACCATCTACATAGAAAGCTGACTGTTTCTGGTCTACTTAATCAACCTGCTTTTTTGTACGACCTTTCTTTACAACTGCATGAGGCTTACTTGACTTACAAAACTTTTGAAAATGGTTTCATTTTTTACACTTTTGACATTGCTGACCAAATGCTAAGCACTTCTCTTTTTTAGACTCATGATTCACACCACAATTGCGACAGTTAACAATAAAGCTAGGTTTTGGTTTTACCGATTTACATTTGTGTTGAACTGACCTGGCGCTGGAGATCACACTTTTCCTGGAAGTTTCTAGAAAACCTTGTGGCTTCTTTGGAAATCCTGTAGCTGCCACATGCTTAGGCCAGTTCTTGTTTGTTACATGTTGCATGCTGTCTATATGTGCTATGGAGCCCACTGAACCCCATGCTTTTATCACTTGCAAGCATACTTGTATGTTTTTTGTCACCTCATGGATTTGACAAATCTCTATGGCTTTGCTCAATGTTAAATTACTGTCACAAAGTAAAATCTTTCTCACAGCAGAACTATTAATACCACATACAAGCCTGTCCTTTATCAGCTCATCTTTTAGATCACCAAACCAACATGCCTTAGCTCTGTTTCTCAAGTCAGTTATATAAGCTGCAAATGTTTCCCTTGGTTTCTGATCTCTTGTGTAAAACAAATGCCTCTCTAATGTAATATTCATTTGGGGGTTGCACACATCTCTAAACTGAGCTTCCAACACTCGGAGTCTTCCCTTGATTCAGCTTGTAAAACAACATGGCAGTCTGCACCTTCTCCTTAACTGCTGGTGCATACACAAATGAACGTTCTCTTTCTATGGCCTCTTAACCTGCTTGGTTTAGCAAAATGAATGCCCTGGTGTCTGCATCTCTATCTGCATAAGCTGCTTGTATAAAACATTGTACTCTTGCTCAAATATTCTCCAGTTCTCTGAAATATTCTGATCAAACCCAAGGGGAAGGGGTTTTTGAAATCCATCTGCCATATTAACACATACCAGTGAAGGGTTTTTTTGTGAATAATCATGAACATACACACATACAGAAGTTTCTGGCATAAACAGAACTTGTCCAATACGTTTGTGCTCAGAAGTTATATTTTCGTAGGACTTATTGGAATCATGTGAATGAATGAACTCATAGTACTTTTGAATAACTGGACTTTGCGAAATAAACTTCTAGGGCTTCTCGATACTTTACTGAACTTTGCAAAATAACTTTTTGGACTTTTCAATGCTTTCAGAATTTTATCTGTAAAGGCAAAAATGCTAAACTCATTTACCATCATTTGTTATAGTCGTCACTCTAAGAAACATTCGAGAACTTTGCATTGCAACTGAATATCTCACAAGCACTGTAATACTCTATTAATGTCAACTTTTGCAATCAAGCACCTCTTATCAGTGTAATAAACATGTCAAGCAATTGCACAATGTGAACAAATCGAACATCTGTTGCTCAAAACTCACTAACTTTCAAAATAATTGTACTTTGCGAATAACTGCATACAGCACACTGAAATGTCTTCAAAATGGTGGTACCTTGCTAGGCAACTCTTTACAGTGCAAAAAGCACTCTGTAATGGCAGTACTTTGCGAATTGACACACTCAGCACAATAAATTTTTGAAACAGCTATACTTTTACTGATTTGCACTAAAATAGTTGCACTTTGCATGCAATGAAGTCTTCGAAATACATACACAGTAATAAGCACACACTGTAAATCCTTTGACACACTCTGAGATCCTTCAAATAAATTTAGTTACGCCCCTGATACAATATGAAGTCATAGTTATGCCTAAACACAGCACTTTGCCCAAACACATGCAGTCACCTTGCTTTATTCAGCTTAATGTGCCCTTTTCTTTTCTTATTGTAAACATTTTGCTCATTTAAGCCCTTTTTTATGCCCAATGTACTTTTCTTGTGCTCATTTTACTCTAAACATGACCAACTTGGCCTCAAACACACTTGTTTTGCTTTAAACATGCTCATTCATTGCTTTAAACACACTTGTTTTGCCTTAAACATTCAATTTTGCTTTACAGTTAATCGTTTAATCACATACTTCTATCTTAAACATTTTCTTTAGTTAACAAATGTTTCATACTTTCTGCTTGCCTGATATTGTGGTTTATGCCCTTGTAATGCCCCATTTATTGTCTTTCGCATCTAGTAAATAATTTGCTTTATTTCTCATTAGCTTTGATTCTTTCTGGTTATGTTTGTGCACTTTTCTCTCTGTTTTACCTTCACTGTCATCTTTACATCTCATGGCTTGGAATATTCTTCTCTTTTCCATTCCAGTTCTGACACCATGTCGCTTTTGTGTCAAGACATGAATAAACAAATCTTTATGGGTTCTGTTCAAGCAGCTTTATTATATATGAACACATTACTATTGTTGATTATTGACTGTAATTTAAGTAACTCATATACAATTAATGACTATAATCATGCCTGCTCACTCCCTAGCTGCTCCTTCAAAATGGCACTAAGGTCATGCATGTATGCGGGTTATATACGTGCACATACAGCCTCGTATGCTTCTTAAAGTTACAAGCACACACACTTTACACTCTGATCTACAATGGTAATCAACATTTATCTCATTATGAAAATATGTACACAAACCTTTAATGACTGTCAGTTTTGAGATAATATCCTTGATATGGCATGAATTATGGGTTTTTAACCATTTGAGAATAACAACACTGCATCCAGTATAAGCCAATGGTCCTTTGTGAAGATTTTTGAATATCAGAAGAAGACTAAAAACAACTTCCAGTTTGCAAACACTGTGAGACATAATCCATTGGCTTCTGTTATCACATCTAAGCAGTTGATGCCAAAAAGAGGGGGCCAGAGTAGACCCGGCCAGAGTAGACCCATGTAGAATATTATTTCTTGCATTCCTTATTTGGAAGAGATTCCCCCTATTGTTCACTGCATAATTCCTCTCAGTGAGACAGTTAGCAGTCCAATGAACAACATTAAAGTTGACCTTTAGTTAGTTGAGTTAATAGGTTCATAGGTGTGTACTAGGCTAACAACCATAAAGGCCTTTTTAAGCCTAGCCATGCATCATAAATCTCTAAAAAGTTCTGGTCCCCTTGATAAGTATAATAAGGGGCTTGGAAGATTAAACATTTAAAAGTCAGGGCCTGTGAGATGAACCATTTACAGGCTGCCTGTATCCATTAGAGACATAGGTGCCAACCCAGAGATTAATGTCCTTTACCATATTCAATTGTTCAAGTTACACCTGGATTGTGTTAGGGAGGAACACTGCTTTACATGGAGGGGGAAACTGTTTCAGAAAAGAGGTAGTTTCTTCTATACATACCTGTCTCTTTGGCAGGTCATATTTATATCACAAGCAAGGTTTAAGTCTTTAGAATGGGTAATTCTGGTGCTGTTTGTTTTGCAGATATGCAAGAAGGTCATCATGGTGGGCTCTGACAATGCCTTATATGCCAGGCATAGATTGCCCCTCAACAGCCTGTAGGAGACAAAATACAGAGATAGGGCCTTGAGGTGGTCTGCATAGGACATGTTACTTACTTCTGTATTATTTTAGTGAGAAATGTCTGTGGCCTTCCATTTGTTGTACAAGCCTGGATAGGTACATAACATATTGGACATTGTACTCAATGATAGGTCTGATGAACGCTGAATTCTCTAGAACAATGACTTCCTTGGACCTACATGTCACAACTTTGCTTATAAGTTGTACAACATAGAATGATTTCCTCACATCTGTAGACACATGATGGTCAAAGGCTAGATTACTAACTGTGTACCCAAGTTTCTGACTACTGGGTCAGCTCTTAGGGGTGTTTTGTCAATATGATAGTTTCTAAGGACAGATGACTTCTCAAAGGATACCATTATGCATTTTTGTCCATGGCTCTGATACCAGTTATTTGTCTGTGTCAGCCCTTTCAGGAGAGCATTTGTGTTGGTGGAGTAGTCTATGACTGCTCCTAATTTGCAATTATCTGCAAATGTATTCAGCCAGTAACCACTGACCTTGGTCTTGACTTCAGAGAAGTACATGGCAAAAAGGATCGCTCCCAGGACCGATCCCAGAGTGACTCCGCTTGTGACTGGCCTTTTTGTAGAGGTGGACTCCAGAATTCTAACTTCCTTAGTCCTATCTGTGAGCCAGTTGGCTATCCACTTTTTGACATAAGGCTTTATACCTAATGTCATAAGTTTGTCAACAATGCCCGAGTGGGGCATTGTGTCAAATGCTTTGGTCAGGTCAAGGGAGACAGTGTGAACCATTTTGTCCTCATCCATTGCTTTAGAGACCTTCTCAAAGAAGTCCACCAGGTTGAGGAAGCATGAACTGCCCTTGATAAAACCAAACTGGGTTGGGTCCAGTGCTTGGAGGTTTCCTATGTCATTATAAATCATTTCCATGATAATTCTTTACATGGTTTTGCATATGTGACTAATAAGACTTATGGGTCCGTAGTTTCCAGGATCCGTAGATGGTCCACCTTTCTGCAGAGGGATGACTATTGCTGTTCTCCATTCGTGAGACATGAAGCCTGTTTGAAGGCTACAGTTAAGTAGGAATTCCAGAGGGCCTGAAAGGTCATATTTCATGCAATTTAGAAGGTATTCTGAGATAGTCTGGGTTCACTGATGCAGTGTTCTTGGCCTCAGAGATAGTGTTAAGAACCTTTTCCCTAGTCATAATGGGGGGCGGTTATTTGATGGTATTTCCTGAGGGCACATTGTGGGAGGGGGGGAGTTGGAGCTGAATTTGCTGGCCAGGAGGTTTGCTATATCTTCTGGCTGAGCGCATAGGGTAGGGGGCTCCATTAACTCTCCATGCAATTGTGTTTTGACTCTAAGGTTACAGACTGTTAGAGAAATGTACAAATTGTATAGTGTACAATTCTGCACCTAAAGGGTTAAGAGTTAATACATTTATTCTATGTAAAATGTGTAAATATTGGTGGTCTCTGTAAAAGCTGCTGACTCCTGAAAGCCTGTTGTTCTTGCTATGGAATGTTGAGATAGGGGCCTCACACTAGCAACAGATAAATGTTGTGTCAAGAAGAGACAGTTACAGGACCATTACTCAGAAACTGGGTTTGACAGGGCTAGACCTGTGGTCAAGCTGAATTTTGAGAAATGTTTTGTAGGTCAGCAACTACCTGATAAGCACCTGCTGTGTATGTGCAAAGAACTGTATAAAAGTAGCAGGCTGAGCTATTGAAAATCAGACAAACCTTGTACCTACATGCTTTGTCTCCTTGCTGCAAGTAATAAAGGATGCCTTGCTGAACCTTACGTGAATTGATCTTTGAATTTTCTTTAACAGATTGGTCCTTCGAGCCGGAGCCCTCTCTTCACCTCGGATCAGATGGCCAGGTGGCTGAAACCGTACAGGGAAGAAACCAAATCAGTTCTTCTGCAATATAAAGACCTCCGACTGAATTGTCGTCAAAAGAGGCCAGTCA
The DNA here is from genome assembly GCF_019279795.1 of Protopterus annectens. NCBI lineage: Eukaryota > Metazoa > Chordata > Ceratodontiformes > Protopteridae > Protopterus > Protopterus annectens. The sequence continues at coordinate 311,331,423 of NC_056748.1, forward strand.
CCTTCTGATCTGCGATTGAAGGATGGGTATCCGCGAATCAGTGGTCAATCACGTAGGCTCAGGTAAGGTGGGTTTTGCTATTCTGTTTTATTTAGTCAGGGACAGGCAAGTGCATTTATTTCTGTTAGACTGTATTTTATTCAGTCAGGGACAGGAAACTGCATTTATTTCTGTTAGACTGTATTTTATTCAGTCAGGGACAGGAAAACTGCATCTATTTCTGTTAGACTGTATTTTTATTCAGTCAGGGACAGGAAAACTGCATTTATTTCTGTTAGACTGTATTTTTATTCAGTCAGGGACAGGAAACTGCATTTATTTCTGTTATGTTGTATTTTATTTAGTCAGGGACAGAGAAAAACTGCAGTTCTGTTATAGACTGGGTGAACAGGATAGTAGGAGGTTAGACAGTCATTCTGAAGAGACTATAACAAAATCCATGGTACACGTAAAAAATGAAGGTAATAGATAAAATTACTAAAGGTAACTACATAGTGAGCAAATGGGTAATTATAACTGTGGTGCAAAAACATCAAAAGACCCACCATTAACAGAAGATGGTAAATATATGCAGGTACAGCGTGCAGATAATGTTAGATATTTTTCAAAATGGGTAACTAAGTATGATTTTGACGGAAAATTAGATAAATCTTCACTTCTCAAATTGATAAAGCAATTAAAAGCAGACTCCAAGGGGCAAGTTAAAAAACAGCTGCAATTAGGAGTTCCCCAGGCAAACAGATGGCTGGAGGAAGCAAATTGAAGAGACCAGAAAGAAAAAAACTCTAAAACAATGTTTTTAGATAAAGAGGATAACCACCTAGTACTACCTTCAGCACCCCCTCCCCCACCAGCATACGGGGCAAGTAATCAAAACAGAGTGCCTCCTCTATATTCTGTAGTTACAGGAGGTGAGGACTCTGTAAAAATAAAGCTAATAAAAGTTAGGGTTCCAATAGGGACTAGGTCCAAAACAAAAGATACAGATGATGATGATAAAAATCTTGAAGTCTGGCGATTGTTTAGTGAAACCCAGGCCACGACTAGTGGAGAAGAAGAACTCTGTCCTCTTATTGAGGTACCTAATCCCAGAGCAGGTCAGGATAACCAAGACCCTACTTTATTAGTATACAGACCCTGGAGTCCTGAAGATATTAGGAAGGCCACTGAGCGTATTCCCCACCCTAGGATCAACTTTCCAAAATTTTCAGAGGACCTGCAAGGTATGAGGCTAAGCTATAACCTAAATGGAGAGGAGATAGAGAAAGTGGTAAGACAAATTATAGGTCCAGACTGGCACATGGTCTGTGGTGATTGGAACCCTCGTGACGCTCAGCGGAGACCCCTTCCACATAACAGCATAGGATTAGATGCCCAGGTGACAGGGCTTACAAACCGAATTTCTGAAAAGTGGCAACCATGGGCAGACTAGATCTGTATTAATCAGTGTGCCCAGCAAGAAGGCGAGTCAGTTGACCGCTATTTTGCTAGGCTCATAGAGTGGTTTAATAATCATTGTGGGATGCAAATCCCTGATAATCAAGCAGCAGACTCCCCCTATGAACAACAGTTAAAAAATGCCTTTTTGAAGGGGAGCAGTGCTCCTATTAATAGTTTTATCACAAAACACATGGTAGATCACCGTACAAGCAGATTGCAACCACTGCTTGAGTATGCAAGGTATGCTGAAAGGCACCTTAATAGCAAAAATAAAAAGAAAATGCGGGTATTTTCATTAGAAGACGGGGCTGAGGTATATGTGGTACATCCAGGAAAAAAGGGCAAAAATAGGGAAGGTAGGCAGTCTGACCAACGGTCAGAAGATTTTGAGGGACGTAAAAAGAGGGCAGAATGTTTTAAATGTGGGAAAAAAAGGTCACATGGCAAGGGATTGCAAAAGAAATAATAGGACAAAGACGGACGAACAGAAAGGTGATAACTGACTATATGATAGTCAGGAAGCACAGGGTAGGGTTACAATACAAAACAGGATAAATGGTAATGTAGAAGTAAAAATAGAGGAAGCACAGGATGGTGGAGGGGATGACAATGAAAATGAAAGTGATGAGGTATTGGACTTGGCACTTCTGTGCTTGAAACTCTTTTTAGCAGATATCAAGCCAGAAGTCACCCTTTTGGTGGAAGGAAGAGAGGTTAGCTTTTTGTGTGATTCTGGGGCTTCACAGACCCTGACACATCCCTCCGAATTACCGGAGTGTACACGGTCTTTGGATTACATATTTGTTAAGGCTGCAAATGGGCAACTATACTGGGAGCCTCTCTCACACAAAATTATGATCACAGATCCTGTAACAGGGTTGACACAGAGAAGTAAAATTGTAGTGTCTGCAAAATGCCCAATAAATCTCTTAGGCAGAGATTTGATGCAGTTATTTGGCATAGCGGTGGTTCCGACTAAACTCCATTCAATTACCTCAGTGTATAGCTATCTGCAAATGTGCAGCTCACACAAAACAGCAGAATGTTATTTCAAAAGGTAATGCAAGAGCTGACACTGCTGCAAAATAAGCAGCTGCAGAAGCTTGTTTACACCTTGTAGAAGATTTAGAACCCTCTGAAAGTCTAAATTTAGACATGCTACAAACAATGCAATCATTAACCACACAGGTAGAAAAAAGGTGTTGGTTAAAGCAGGGGGCCGTCTTCAGAGATGGTTTGTACATCTCAAAAGAAGGAAAACCAATATTACCTTCTAATCTTTTTTGTTATGCAGCATTATTGAGCCATGGGCAGTGCCATGTCTCAACAGGGGGAATGGTACAGATAGTGAACCAGGTGTTCACTGCATATGGATTTTCAAACTACTCTACAAAATTTTGTTTAGCATGTCAGATTTGCAATCAGTATCATGCACAAGGAGCAGTGTGGCCCAGTCTAGGGAGTTTCCCCACACCTCCATACCCATTTCACACCATTTGCATGGATTTTATAGAGTTAAATAAATGTAAAAATAAGAAGTACTGCCCTGTCATTATAGATATGTTCTCGAGGTGGTGGAAGCTTTTCCAACCAGGAACCCAGATGCAGCTACAGTAGCAAAGGTTCTTGTGAAAGAAATTGTTCCTAGGTTTGGCATTCCGGAGAGAATATATAGTGACAACGGAACACACTTTGTAAACCAAACTATAACACAGCTGAGTAAGTTTTTTGGTATTTCTCTAAAAAAATCATTGTGCTTATCATCCTCAGTCTGCAGGGTTGGTCGAAAGATATAATGGTATACTTAAAAGTAAACTGAGGAAACTAATGGCTGAAACTGGGAAAACCTGGCTATACTGTTTACCCTTGGCACTGTTGAACATGAGAACAGTTCCCTCAGCAAAAGGGCTGACCCCAAATGAGAAACTGTATGGGAGGGCGTATTGTACACCCCAATGGAAACCTCTCATGCCTTCAGACCAGGAAGCTGATCTTACATTATCTAAATATATGAAGAAACTGTTAAATTCTAAACATCTGTTGCAGTCTAATTCTGTTTCAGGTTCAGAGCAGACTAAGACGCCGGAAGTAACAGTGACGCCAGGAGATTGGGTGTGGATCAAAATTGTGAAGAAAAAGAACTGGGCATCACCGAAGTGGGAAGGTCCCTACCAGGTGCTTCTTTCGACACCGACTGCAGTCAAGATTGCAGAGCGAGCTTCGTGGATCCATTTGACACACTGCAAGTTAGTGAAGAAATTTGAATTGGGTATAGATCTTACCTCTCCATCGGAACCCTAAGCACAAATGTCTGGCTACAAAGGGGGGTCAGATCAATAGGAACTGATCCGTCTCAAACCCAGTGAAGCAATCATCAGTGCTAAGGTCCTATAGGGTAGAGAATAAGATAAAAAAAAAACAAATTAACCGACATGATTGCACCAATGAAAGTTGAATTCCATCCTTTTGGGAAAACAGAAGAAAACAGAACACTGGAATGACAACCCTTTCCACAAAAATATTGTCTGGTAATCTCATTGACTGTTATTGTGGTCATTGTTTTTCTGCTATGGCCATTTCTCTTTTCTGCCACATTTACTGAATCTAGCAAGTGTGCAGCATGGCATCCTGCTTTCAACACATATCAGGCTATCAAGTATGCATATGCAGATACCCTTAATGTTTCTAATTGTTGGATCTGTGCAGCTATACCAACTGCACATGGAGGATTACCTTTAGTGGTGTCTCCACTAAATGTTACCGAGACATGGACAAGCCTGTTGAGGAACATGGCTAATATTACGTTGGCAAATGCAGTTGCCTTACAGCTGTCCCTCCGTCAAAACGGAACTGTGTGCTTTCAGAAACTTGGTAAAACTAGGGTAGGGTGGAGCCATTATAACAAAACAGTGGTTTATAACTGCACTGTAGACAATTCGGGTTGTGTGGCAAATTTCTCATCTATAAGAAAACTTGTTAAAAACTCTATGGCTAACTTTGTCCAGGAAATGGAAACTGTCTATTGGAAAATGTTACGAGGACAACAGGACTTTGGGGATCACTTCGAGTTTATCAACATCACAGTTAAAGTGGAAGATTGTTATTTTGTGTGCCGGAGAAAGGCACATAAATGGCTACCAAGAAAGTGGTCCGGAAGCTGCTTTTTGGGCTACCTAGTTCCAGCTATACAACACACGTTAACTTTACCTCAAGGGAAAATCCGAAATGTTCGAGAAGTTAAAAAACTTGCCAATCCAGTAGGCCGAATCGATGCATCATGGATATATCACCATGACCTGGCTCACATCAGTGATAAAGGACTGTCCCACATGGCTCTCGGTGATGACGTCATATCATGGGTCGGCATAATACCTCAATACGGAGTGGTAAAATCAATTTAGGAACTGAGAAAGCTGTCCAAGCTGCTTGAAACATTGAGCAATGCAACCTTTTCTGCCTTGGAATTGGTGACAGATGAACTGACCGCTATGAGAGCAGTAGTGCTTCAAAATCGTATGGCTCGCGATTTCACCCTGGCGGCAAAAGGAGGTACTTGTGTTAATCCAAGAGGAATGCTGTTTGTTTATCCCAGACAATGAACACAAAATAGATAGCCATCTCGAAGTGATCCAGCAAGTATCTGCCTTGACCAAGCCAGGTCAAAACCCGTTGACAGACTTTTTCCAGAAATAGTTTGGGGGGATGGGGCAGTGTCCTGATGAACCTATTGATCGCCATCTGAGTTGGAGCAGCGATATTGATGTTTTGTGGATGCTTTTTTGTCCCCTGCATGCGTGGACTGGTAAAAAGCACTATCAATGCCTCAGTCACAAAAACTTGGTATCAACAAAGTACTGAATATGAAGAACTACTAAAATTGGAAGCGGAAGAATTGTTTTCTTGAGCCAAAGCCGAATGACTCTCTGACTGCAAGGCCCTGGATGGAAATGGTCAAGAAATGAAATAGACTTGTTTTAGACTCATTAAACAATAAGAATAAAGTATTAAAATGGGGAAATGTTAGAGAAATGTACAAATTGTATAGTGTACAATTCTGCACCTAAAGGGTTAAGAGTTAATACATTTATTCTATGTAAAATGTGTAAATATTGGTGGTCTCTGTAAAAGCTGCTGATGCCTGAAAGTCTGTTGTTCTTGCTATGGAATGTTGAGATAGGGGCCTCACACTAGCAACAGATAAATGTGTCAAGAAGAGACAGTTACAGGACCATTACTCAGAAACTGGGTTTGACAGGGCGAGCCCTGTGGTCAAGCTGAATTTTGAGAAATGTTTTGTAGGTCAGCAACTACCTGATAAGCACCTGCTGTGTACGTGCAAAGTACTGTATAAAAATAGCAGGCTGAGCTATTGAAAATCAGACAAACCTTGTACCTACATGCTTTGTCTTCTTGCTGCAAGTAATAAAGGATGCCTTGCTGAACCTTACGTGAATTGATCTTTGAATTTTCTTTAACACAGACATAGCTAAAAAATGTACCACATACAGTTTATATATTATTATGTGTGCTATTATATTACTATGCTTGTAGTAACTTTCCAATTTTATGTTGTTATATTAAGTAGCTCATTTAATATATTTTCATTAAAATTTACTCTGTATGTTCAGGTTTATGTCATATTTGTGGAGCTTTTCTCTCCGGGCCTCCACTAAAAATGGATTTCTGACCCTGTGGACTTTCTCGGTTAACAAATGTCAATAAATAAATAAGTTACTTTTGTCCTTGGCCTGGGAGGCTATATTTACTTCAAATTTGTCTTTGGTAGACTTGATTTGTCCTCTTGAATTTTTTTGTTTAGCTTGATGAGAGTGCTTTTTATGTTGCTGGGCGCTTAACCTCCTAATTTTTGCCACAATTTTCTTCCTTCTGTTATACAGCATACTGATGCAGCAAATCCACCATAGTGGCTTTTTTGAGTTAGTTCTGTACTTCTTTCAGGTGAGTGCAGCTGCCGCTATGCAGCTAGTAACATGCTTGGATTGGGTTTCTGTGAAAAGCTCTATGTAGGAGGCAGTGTTGTCAGGGTTTATGGAGCTTGGAAGTTTGCCAGGTTATCACTTAATAGTAGGAAGTTAGCCTTAGAGTGGTTCATGAATATTCCAGGGTTAGCAGGATTCCAGGTCTTATTTTTACTAAAGAGAAGACAATTTTGTGGTCTGACCTTACCACAGAAGGTATTTCACTAGGGTGTATGCACCACACTCCCATATTAGTGAGGACCAGATCCCGTATGTTTGCATCCCTGGTCAGTGTACTACCAATCTGCTCCAGGGAGATTGTTTTTACAAAATCCAACAGTCTCTGTGCCTGTACATTTGGTGTCATACATGATTCCCAGTTAATAGGAGGGTATTTAAAATTGCCCATGAATATTGTATTGGGTTAGATGGTAAATGTTTTCGATAAGTTTAAATACATGTTATGGGTTTCCTAGGTCATAGAATGGGATGTATAGCTTGCAAGAGAGTGCTATGAGATTTTGCCTATGATGATTTGCACTCGGAGAAGCTCAAGTGCATTGTCCTGTTTTTCCAGACTTGAGGTATATTTATTTTTTATGTTAATCAAGACATCTCCACCTTTCGTCTTTGCCTTTGTAGTAGCTCGTCTAAATGTGTGGAAGGCATTATAGCCTTGCACTGCCGGTGTGCTCTCTGTTGCTTTAAACCATATCTCAGTGACTGTATGGACATCAGCATTCTCTAGGGTGAAGAGAACTTGTAAAGAGTGGAGTTTCTTTTTTTTTTCTTTTTGGATTCCTTGCATTGAGAAGTAACAGATTTTCTTGGTTTTGGTTTGCTATGTCAGAAGTACTTTCAGTCTGGCATTGCCTAAAAAAGAAACTATGGGGGAGGACGATGTTTTATTTAATATTCAAAAGCCTAGAGGGGAGAGGTGCAGACAGTCCCTGGCAAATCAGTGTGGTCTTTTGACTACCTCCTTCCATGCTGGCAAATATTGCAACCCTTTAGAATAACATCAGAAATTAATCCAATCATTAAAGTCTGTCATCTTTTGTTCATATAGTGGCATCATCCATGGGGAATGTAAAATGCTGCTTAATGCTAGGCTCATTATTACATACCTCTCAATTGTCCGGATTTTTACAGAGTGCCCTGATTTTTGCCTTATGTTTTTGGTGTGTTCTTCATAAAATTTGTGGTATTCTGACAAATCATTGATATGATCAGAGGACTGTAGTCACCAAATAATGACATACATTTGAGTTTTAGACTTCAAACCATTCAGGAACTGTATGTTAATAGAAATCCTGTTACTCCAGTAACTTTCTAACTTTTTAATAGCAATATTTAAAATCTTTCCCTATTTGTGGGCCTTGTCCCCCCATTTTGTCAGCCTTTGTCCAGATTTCTTGCACTAAGAGGTTGAGAGGTATGGGCTCATACCAACCTGGAAGAAATATAGGTTCATAGGTGTGTACTATGCTAATGGCAAGGAGCCTATATAAGCCTAGGCCAAGAAGATTTCCTGGCATCATGCGGCCCAAAGTTAGTTCCCAGTGACCCTGTCAAGCAAGGGCAATGAAGTGATCCCTGGGGTGAACTTCCTATTGCTCACCCGCTCATCAAGATTTCTCTTAAAGAGGGATAGTGAAGTGCTCTGCTTGACGTGAATAGGAAGTTTGTTCCAGAGTAGAGGAGGTCTCTAGGTAAGGAACCTGTCCCTCCAGCATGTTTTGTTTATTGTGGTAATGAGGTTAAGGTCCCTTGAGTGCTCCATCATGTCTCTCTCTTCATATAGTCTAGGGAGGTAAATATCAGGTCATTTATACCCACATGGACTATGATTGAGTTATACTGGTACTTGTTGCCCAATGACTTGAGCACATCCTTAATGTGGCAGATCCTGGTCTCTGTTAAGCAAGTGACAGTGACTTTCTTGTTACTCAGCTGGTGAGATGGACATCAGTGTGTCTCACAATGCAGTCTTCAATGACCAGAATCAATAATAGTTGAAAGTGGTATGGCATAGAAGGCTTTAGCCAGATTCACATATCCATTAGTGACAGTCTGCCTCTAAACAAGAGCTTTGGTAACCTTTTTGATGAAATGCACTACTTACAGCAGAGGTCTGCTTTTAACTGTTACAATAGTTCCCTTTCTTCACCTCTGACATTGTATATAATATACAGCATTTGCTTCCAATATTGTGACATAGTTTCAGTTTTTCTCCTGTTTATCTGGTTAGATATGACTAAAAATAGATTTTTTTCAAGGTTGCACATTCACACAGTAAAATGGCTGAGTTCCATAGTTAACAGGAGACAATATTTACTACTGTTTGGGCAGTGGATACATCAACTGATCTGGAGTTGTCCTGAGATAATGACTAAGGAATACAAAAAATAATCAAGAATAACAGAACTACTAATGTTAATGTAAACTAGCTAATTTTACTGACACACAATTATGGCATAGATATTTTCTAATTTCTGAGGAAGTGAAATCTGAAATTAAAACATTTATTTTAAAATCAGCTCTGTGATCTTACAGGTAGCTCTAACTTAAAATTATACCATGACCCCCCCAAAACGTTCACGCTGATTGGCCAGCGTGCACATTTGTAATCGAAAGTTATAAATGGAAAAGGTCCGTCGCCCCGATCTCTTTCTATAGTATACTCACATTTTAAAATGATTGTCTCACTGTGGTTAAATGGTTACATGGTAGAGACAACTTTAAAATAAGCAACGGAGATCTCCTGCTGTTTATTTTTAAAGTTCTCGTCTACCCCCAAAAACGTCACGCTGATTGGCCAGCGCTGCAATTTGTGGTTATTATAACAATGGAAAAAGGTCCGGTCGCCGGGACTTTTCATTAAGTAACTCTTACTACACACACTGCCATGTTAAATGGGGGTATGGGTTTAACATGGTGAGACAAAAAAAAAAAAGAGACAGTTGCTCCTAGCCGTCTCTTATTATGCTTAAACCCATTTAACATAGCGAGACAGTTTTTAAAAAGCAACAGAGAAAGCAAGATCTCCATTGCTTTTTTATTGTTTGATATGTTAAAATGGGTTAACATATCGATTTTGAGTTTTTTAAAATAAGCAACGCATCTCTTTTTTGCTTATTTTTTCAACATGTTAAACCCATTTAACATAGCGAAAAAGTAAAAAAGCAACGGAGATCTTGCTTTCTCCGTTGCTTTTTTTTACAGCCCTGATGTACTGCACAGGCACGCAGTCAGAACGAACTGCCGCCATGCCAGACAGGGCAGAAGGCAGGCAACAGACAGGTATATTATGCCATTATTTAAGAAAAGTAATAGTTTCTTTAAATTAAATAGCAGAGTACAGCAATATCCAATTTCTTCCACTTGGTGGGTATTAGACACCACGGTTGGCGCTTCGCCTCGGCCTGGGACCAAACCAACGCCAACCGGTGGGTAAATCCATGCATGGATTATTGCTATAATATTCCACTATCTCACCTCATTAGAAAACATAGTACTTTTTCATTGCTATCATTCTTTCAAAAATAAATAATGTACCATTATAGTCCTTCTGAGATGCTGTAATGAAAGCATTTGCTTCACTCATGAAAACTACTTTTTCCATAAAAACATGTATTACTTACTGTGGGTAGATTAATGGATACACAACAAGAGAATTAAGAATCTGATATGTATAACAGAACAGAGTCTGTTGAAATAGTTGCTAGAATGTTAGCTGTAAATAGAAGATCAGAGATATAGAATATATGCCTAATAATCTTATTAAGTAATACAATAGAATGCAAGCGACAGACCTTATTTTATTTATTTTTTTCATGAAGATGCAAAATTCTGCATGTTTCCATGGTGCAGCAAATTTAATGTTCGCAACAGTGACATACATTACCTCTGTGTTTTCAGTTAGGCAGTAATCATGTTCACTGATTTTACAATGCTTTAATGATTGTACCATGTCTGCCTTATGACAATTGACCTGATGATCCTAACCAACATATAGATTATAGGTTCATAGATTAGTACTAACCAACATATGTTCAAATGCCTTCATTTTATATGCTAACATTTAGGTCTCTAGAGGAAATTCTAAGTTCTGCAAAATTGCATGACTACTACCCATAATTACAGACTTTTAACAACCTCTAAAATAAAAGAAATATTAATGCAAAAATAGTGGCTCTTGTACTGGCACACCTATTTGTAAGTGATAAATGATCACAGGAGATTATTTGCACACGGATGTTTGGTCACCAAGAATAGACAGTAACAAGTCTGGAATCAGTGTATTGAATCTCAAAAGTTTGTTGACATCATCTTAATCAATTAGATGAGTTCATCTTTTGGCTATTTGCACATGACTGGATAGTGCAGAATTTTTCAGACATTCTGTATATAAAGGTAGCATTTGAAAGGGATATACTATTGTATCCTATGTTGATTAGACAGTCATTACTCAGAAAGGATGGCAAACCTTAATTTTCATTCATGGCAGGGAATCCAAACCAGTGAACCAAAAGAGCATGTAGAAACACAGACATAAAACACTTCAGTAACAAAGTAAAGTTAATGTCATCTTCAGTCTGTTATACTGAATATATCTTATTTCAGTGTAGGCATTTTATACACTACTGAAAATATGTTTTGTGCATACTTATAACAGAAAAGCAATTTATTATGAACATAATAGCAAGCATTCTTAGATGCATGCTTCTGCAAAAGAAAACTCTGAAAAATGTTAAAAGTAATCATACTGCATAAACTATGCTGTCTCTGAGTATAGCTAATTATAAGACAACTTTTCATCAAGTTTATTTTTGATAAAAAAATGAATTTTCATTGATTCTTGCAGAGTGGACATAAATAAAATATTCTGTGTAATTTTATTTCTAAACTCGACTGTAGATCTCCCATAGCTTTTAAGCTATGAATTTAAATCATGTTTGTATTATTCCTATTTCACATTTTGTTTTTTTTAGTATTTCACTATATTTAGTTCAGTCCTAACAGATATTCTTGGTCCATCTTGTTGTTTGTGAAGGTAAAATTAGAGGCCTTGAGCCCCCTGCTGTTAGAACAAGATCTCAATTTCTCACTGTCGAAATTCAATCAGATTTCTATCTGTTTCACTAAAAGGCTGCCAAGAGAAAATAAGCAATCCCCATCAAAGAGTTATATTAGTTTCTGAGGTGTATAAATTCAGCTTCTGGAAAAATCCAAGTAATTTAAATCACTTCTGACTTTTAATTTGTTTCACCAGAAAATTGAGTTACAGCATACACATAGTCAAAAAGAACAAATAAGTATTTAGATGTGAATAGATTTAAAACTCTAATTCTGCTTTCCTTATTCTGCTGTGAAATAATATTCACAATATCACACACACACACGCACGCACACACACATATATTATTTGAATTTATGTCCTTTAAACAATTTAGAAGTCTATTATGAATAGTCAGAATTAGTAAAACAGGTTAGATGACAGGAAACCTATCTGCCAGAAAAAGTTAAGAGTAGGTGATAAAAATAAGTTAAAAAACTGCACTGTATTTTTAAAATCACTAGGACTATGATTCTGAATAGCTCACAGCTTTTTAACACAACAGTTTGTGTGTCCCTGTAGTGGAAAGACCAGATGCATGCTTCAGTATGATGTAACCATAATACACTGGTGACCCTTAAACACATATCTGTAAGACATCACCACCATGAGAAGAAAAAATATAACAGAAGATAGACAAAGCTGAAAAGCTGATAATTTGTCACTATATATTTTTAACCTGTATGACTGTTATGTGGACTTAATATTCTAATCGGATGTGTAAAACATTTTCTTTTAATGTAACTATGGTTATAAGTCATACAATTATGTAAAATTAACAGCAGAAAAGAAGCAAAGCTACTTACAACTAAGCTAGTTTCTATAGCACAGTGATAAAGCCCTGACTTCAACCCAGATGACTTGACTTCAAGTAGCAGCTTGTGGGACTGATAGAGGCAGGAAGGGAGAATGAATGGCCCATCATGAACAGATGGTGGAGTAGAGCAGTTCACAGAATTCTGTAATCTCTCACAGGACATTCAGCTCTTCAAGTGATCTCTTTTTTACAGCCTTCATAACAACATTGTAAAAACATGCACCCACATGAGAATGGCATTTTGGATTTCTGCAGTGATGCAGATTGCACATTCCCCTGTCCAGGTAAGGGTTAAGGCCACTAGAAATGGCCTTTTATATAGGATGCCAGTAAGGACAAAAGAAAGTCTCGTGGCTGTCTGAATTATGGTCTGTCTAGATGGATCTTATCCCACAAGACTTGTTGGATCCTGACAATGAAGGAATGAATATGGTCAAATCACAGAAGCAGAGGATTGGTTTCCGTCAGACATGGGACAAAAGTAAAAGCAAAAACTTAGAAAAAAGAAAATAAATATTTAAAATACATTGCCTTACTTATTTTTACATTATTTCAGCAAATGACCAAAGCACTGATAATTTTATTATGGGGTACAACATATATAAGACCATACATTCTGGAAGTTATGAGGCTTACTGAAACACAAATTACACAATGAGCTTCAGGGAAGGAAATGCTCTATAAAAAAAATCCAGTAAAAAAAGAAAAACTAAAACAATAGAAGAGTCATTTGAAGGAAATAAGTGCTGTTTCTGATGACCAAGTCTGCAAACCTTTGCTTAAGATAGTATGTATATGTTTTATATGTGTATAGGTTAAATATTTGTTTTATCCACCATAATATGACATTGTGTATAATAACCAGGACTCTTGAAAATCAGATCAAGCAACTCAGATATTACAATATACTACTATACTAAATAAAGTAATTTTAAACTGGCTTACATACTAAGAAAAATATAATACACAAAAAGTGTTATATAAAATTAAAAAAAAAAATTAGACTGCTAATGATTTACTTAGTGTTATTTTGCCAAGACCCCATGATTTGTTAGTAGACTATCGAATACTTCCAACAATCTAAAAATACATCATAAAAAATTTAAAAGAAAGAAAAGTCACGCAGTGTTTCTACATTCGGGGGATTATACATCATTCACACCACAACGTGCAAGCTTTGTGTCCATAGCACTGTTCCCTAAATACTGTGATTCCAAGGTCAAACACAATCTCAGGAAACAGAAACAGTACCTGTGACATATTGTATCAATAATATTAATTTTGGACAGACTAACAGTCTAGTATCTAATGAGAATAGTTCAAGGGTTGACAAAATGAGATGCAATGAGCCAAATTCCAAAAGATTGTTTCGGTGTTAAGTGACCTCATCCGGTGTATTACAGCACAGCTAAGTATAGTTCACTGATATAAACTTGCATGCTAGAGACCTATATAGAAAAGAGGAGGGGGTCATTACACTGAGCCCTATTGGACACTGCTGGTAATCCTTTTCTACCAAGAGCAAACACCTCTAACATTAATGGTATAGGTTCTGACAGGCACATTTATCAACAATTCCAGCAGGACAGATAAGAGTAAAAGGCCTCAGCAAGAGACACATAGGGAGCATGGAATGCATGTCATCTATAAATGGCCTCAGTAACCTTTTCAACAAACTCTGCTAAGCTGATGAGGCATGATCTGTCTTTTACAAAACAAAATTGGTGTGGATCCAGAGACATATGGTCACCTATATAGTTGATTATTTGAACAGTTGTAATATATGAATTAGCCTTGAAAATATTACAGATGGGAAAAATATTTATTTTTTTATTAACATTTGTTTACCGGGAATGTCTTACTGGGACAGAGCCCTTTTTTTAGTGGAGGCCTGGGGAGAAAACCTCTATAGGGAAAATATATATAATTACATACAATTATACATTATGAAATCATACATACGTACTACTACAGTTGCAATGGATTACAATGGATTGTTAAGATTTTTAGTTTTAATAGCATATAAGTGCTCTTTAATACGTTTCCCTAAGCTCCTTGTGGTCATACCCACATAAAAAGCTGGGCAAACGGAGCACAAAGCAATATACACAAGCCCACTGCTAGTACAATCTACATAACCAGGCACTTCTAATATTTTATCAGATGTCATAACATTAATGCAAGGCCCCTCAGAAATAAAACGACATGCTTTGCAGTGGTTACATCGAAACATGCCTTTTTTCTTCCTTTCAGTGATAGTGTCATTAGTACTAGACCTTTCCAAAATCATTTTTAAGGTGTTACTTTTTCGAAACACAAATTTGGGTTTAGAACCAACAACTTGAATAATGTCATGGTTTCCCTGAATAACTTTCCAGTTTTGTTCTAAAATGGCTCTGATCTGGAAACAATCAGAGCTCATTTCAAAGGAGCAAAAGTGGTCAGAATTAACATCATTACTTAACTGGTAGCTACACTACTCTTGTAATCGGAAGAATAGCCCGCCACTGAAGACCTCATTGCCAGTGTCCATTAAAAACTTCTCATCATGTCCTCTTTGAGTAAACAAAGTAACAATGTGGTGAAACTCATGTATTACATCATGTATTACATCAATCTCCCTAGTTGTCATTCGACTGGCCCTTATGAATTGTCCTCTATGACAACTAGGGAGATTGATGTAATACATGAGTTTCACCACATTGTTACTTTGTTTACTCAAAGAGGACATGATGAGAAGTTTTTAATGGACACTGGCAATGAGGTCTTCAGTAAACGGGCTATTCTTTTTCCCCCGATATTAGATAGGCCGATTACTAAGAGTAGTGTAGCTACCACCCAGTTAAGTAATGATGTTAATTCTGACCACTTTTGCTCCTTTGAAATGAGCTCTGATTGTTTCCAGATCAGAGCCATTTTAGAACAAAACTGGAAAGTTATTCAGGGAAACCATGACATTATTCAAGTTGTTGGTTCTAAACCCAAATTTGTGTTTCGAAAAAGTAACACCTTAAAAATGATTTTGGAAAGGTCTAGTACTAATGACACTATCACTGAAAGGAAGAAAAAAGGCATGTTTCGATGTAACCACTGCAAAGCATGTCGTTTTATTTCTGAGGGGACTTGCATTAATGTTATGACATCTGATAAAATATTAGAAGTGCCTGGTTATGTAGATTGTACTAACAGTGGGCTTGTGTATATTGCTTTGTGCGCTTGCCCAGCTTTTTATGTGGGTATGACCACAAGGAGCTTAGGGAAACGTATTAAAGAGCACTTATATGCTATTAAAACTAAAAATCTTAACAATGCTTTATACAAACATTCTACATTATGTTTAAACTTTAAGAAATTTATGTTTACTATTTTAGAAATTTGCAGACACGATAGGAGAGCTGGGGATTTCAGGAATTACGTAGAACAACGGGAAACTTTATGGCAGGTCAGATTACATTCTGATTTACCACCAGGATTAAATGAAGCAATTAATTTAAAATGTTTTTTGAAACATCGTAAACTAACCATTTCAAAACACATTGACATGGGAAGTTTATTTGATATGTAAATACAGTTGGTTTTATCCAAGTATGTATAATATTTGTTTTTTGATTTTAAATCTCAGTGTTTTAATTAATTAACTTTGTAATTGATTGATTTAGGTACTAATTGATTGATGTATTTAAACTGTTTTGTGCTAACATTCATTGTTTTCTGATGAAGTTTATGTGACGAAAGCGGATATTAAATCTATTATACGCTATTTGTTGTGATCATTCAAGGTCTTTTACAGTTGGTGTCCATTTCTGCCATTTCGACTGTTATTTTTCTGAGTTTTGTTTGGCTTTTCTTGTTTGTGGTTTGTTTAGCCTGGATATGGCAGAAGTTGCTGACGACACCCTTTTGAACCTGTCGGTGCACTCTACACCGACTTCTGGGGCTGACAAAGCCAGTGGATTACTAATTGCAACATTATTGGACATTCAATCATCTTTAAAGTTTCTGGTGGCTAAAGCCAGTGCTACGGACAACGTGATACATGTTTCCAGTCCTGTTGGAACAAACGACGAGCTGGATACTGTAATTGACTTGAGCAGTTCTCCGCACTTAGAATTTGGGCGCGGAACTAGAAAATCTTGTTTGCCGTCTCATGTCAACACATCTAACAACGCTAGCTGTGTACATTTGCTCAACCGGGACAACAATCCGTTTTGCAAATCAACTCGGGGCTCCTTTGATATTAACAGCGGTGAGCTCAATACCCAGCGAGATCTTCTGCTGAAATTGTTAAAAAGGTACAAGTCTTTGGATATTGAAAACTATTATTTTTTAAAATGTATTGAACTAGGCGTGGTACCTAAAGGGCTACGTTTTTTCAAATGTCCCAATGGCATCAATTTAGGTCACCCGATGTTTAGTTCACTTATTACCTTTTTCAATGAAGCTGGTATTCGATTTTTGAAGTTGTTAATTGACAATAACACTCAAAAGATGTCTTTGTTAACGAAAGACATCAAGGAGACTGAGGGTTTTATTAAAAACCGGCTCTCTGCTGATCAGTTTGACTCATTTTTTGTTTTTTTAACAAATGAACTTGAACTTCATGTTAATGAGGTTACCAACAGAAAACGGTCAAAGTTGGACAGGGACATTACTGCTTACGACAACAAGACTGCTTATAGTCACTTTGCACCAAATTTCCGTAATTCTGTGAACCAGCCGCTAAGATCTAATTTTGTCAACAAGTCTAGTCGTCCTGTTGCTACTTCTTTTAAGTCTTTTTCTGACAACTTGGACAGTGCTACTACGACATTTAAGAACAGCAGTAATGACTATGACTTGACTTTTCCACCTATTGTGCCTACTTCTTCTTCAGGTACTGGTGTTTTGCCTGATAAAGTACAGGACAGTAATGTTACTGTTACCATTAACAAGCAAGCTGACAATAATGTTGACAAATCTGTGGACTTTGCGGCAACTAGTAAAGTCAACAAAGACAGGTTTGTGTCTGTTTCTACTGATGGTCCCTTGAAGAAGAATTGTTCGAATAACCCTTGTAAAAGTACTGTGCTTACTAGAAGCAGGACTTTTTTGGGATCAAGTTCATCGGGGGACGAGGCTTAATTGATTTTTCGGACAATTTTGGTGTCATTAATTTGACTAACCATTCATTTACTACTACTGAATTAACTGTGTTGAAATACGGACTTAACTTTATTCCCAGTCAAAGAGCTGACTATGGCAAGACAATAACTGACATCAAAAAATTCACCAGAAAATTAAATCTGTCTTATTTAATATACGATTTACCTGATAAAATTAATGCGGTAAACAAACCCTCTTGTTATGTACCTAACTTGCATTACACCATCAAGGCTTATGAGGAGTTATGTATTAAGGATGTTAATTTGTTTTTTAAAAACAAGAATTTTTTTAGTGACAACTTAAGCCGTCAGGAAAGAATGGCTTTAAAACATTTAAGAGAGTTAACCACATCATTTAGGTTTATGAAGAGCGATAAAGGCTCAAATGTAGTTGTTATGGATCACGAACGTTACAACTGCAACATGCAAGAAATTTTAGGGAACATCTGTGAATATGAACCCATTGCTTTGTTTGATATTTTGAAACGTTTTCGTGAAGTTCATTCACACTTATATGATGCTTTGATGTCTGGTGAGATTAGTTTTAGTTTATACAATTTTTGTGTAGTTGAAAATCCAAAAATAGTTGCCATTTTTGGAATCCCCAAAACCCATAAGGACATTTTAAATCCTCCATTACGTCCTATAGTTTCTTCCCCTCATTCAATTACTGAAGGGATTTCTTTAGTCATTGATGCCTTACTAGGACCTTTACTTGAAAGTCAGGCATCATATGTCAGGGATTCCTGGCACTTTTTGGAAAAAATGAGGATTTTTCACGGAAAGCGGATTTTTGATTCTTCTAAACACATTATTTTCACACTAGACGTCAATTCATTATATACATGCATTCCCCATGACGAGGGAGTAGATGCAGTACATAGTTTTTAGGTAAAAGAAAAATTTTTCAACAATTCTCTTATTTCTTTAACCTGTAGGTTTTTGGATATCATTTTGGAAAACAACTTTTTTCTATTTAACAACACATACTACAGGCAAAGACGCGGAGTTGCTATGGGGTCTCCAGCAGCTCCGGCTTATGCAAACCTGGTCATGGCATGGTGGGAGGGGGAATTCATTCCCATTTTACAGCAAAAGTTTAACATTATTTTTTTCTGCAGGTACATAGATGATTTAATCTTTATTATTGAGGGGAGTCCAGATACTGTGAATAATTTATTATATGAAGTCAACACTACATCTGGTTTTCTTAAATTCACACTTGGTGACGTTGGATTATCTGTCAACTTTTTGGACATTCACATTTGGTGGGACTATGTGGACAACTGTTTTCAAAGTAGGATATATAGGAAAAAGACGTTTACTAATGGATACTTACACTACTCTAGTGGTCACCCGAAACACATAGTAAGAAACGTCCCTAGAGGACAATTCATAAGGGCCAGTCGAATGACAACTAGGGAGATTGATGTAATACATGAGTTTCACCACATTGTTACTTTGTTTACTCAAAGAGGACATGATGAGAAGTTTTTAATGGACACTGGCAATGAGGTCTTCAATAAACGGGCTATTCTTTTTCCCCCGATATTAGAAAGGCCGATTACTAAGAGTAGTGTAGCTACCACCCAGTTAAGTAATGATGTTAGTTCTGACCACTTTTGCTCCTTTGAAATGAGCTCTGATTGTTTTCAGATCAGAGCCATTTTAGAACAAAACTGGAAAGTTATTCAGGGAAACCATGACATTATTCAAGTTGTTGGTTCTAAACCCAAATTTGTGTTTCGAAAAAGTAACACCTTAAAAATGATTTTGGAAAGGTCTAGTACTAATGACACTATCACAGAAAGGAAGAAAAAAGGCATGTTTCGATGTAACAACTGCAAAGCATGTCGTTTTATTTCTGAGGGGCCTTGCATTAATGTCATGACATCTGATAAAATATTAGAAGTGCCTGGTTATGTAGATTGTACTAGCAGTGGGCTTGTGTATATTGCTTTGTGCTCCGTTTGCCCAGCTTTTTATGTGGGTATGACCACAAGGAGCTTAGGGAAACGTATTAAAGAGCACTTATATGCTATTAAAACTAAAAATCTTAACAATGCTTTATACAAACATTCTACATTATGTTTAAACTTTAAGAAATTTATGTTTACTATTTTAGAAATTTGCAGACACGATAGGAGAGCTGGGGATTTCAGGAATTACGTAGAACAACGGGAAACTTTATGGCAGGTCAGATTACATTCTGATTTACCACCAGGATTAAATGAAGCAATTAATTTAAAATGTTTTTTGAAACATCGTAAACTAACCATTTCAAAACACATTGACATGGGAAGTTTATTTGATATGTAAATACAGTTGGTTTTATCCAAGTATGTATAATATTTGTTTTTTGATTTTAAATCTCAGTGTTTTAATTAATTAATTTTGTAATTGACTGATTTAGGTACTAATTGATTGATGTATTTAAACTGTTTTGTGCTCACATTCATTGTTTTCTGATGAAGTTTATGTGACGAAAGCGGATATTAAATCTACTATACGCTATTTGTTGTGATCATTCAAGGTCTTTTACAGTTGGTGTCCATTTCTGCCATTCCGACTGTTATTTTTCTGAGTTTTGTTTGGCTTTTCTTGTTTGTGGATTACAATGGATAATGATAGATATAAAATGTGTTAGATGTTTGCTGCAGCATTATAATTAGAAGAAATGTTGGCATTTTCTATATACAATCACACTCAACATTCAATTTTAAGAACAGCTTAAATGGGTTTGGTTACAGCTGATAGAGATACTTTGATTGTACAGTAGAGATACTGGCTATTAGTGATGGGAGGCAGATTTAGTCTCTTCTAGTGAATAGGTACATGCATTTATTTGTGAGGTGGTTCCTAAGTTGGCTTTTACATTGCGTTGGATTGGCAGCAGTTATGATTGGCTGTGGAATACTGTTCCAAATTGTATTGATGTAGTTTGAGTATAGAGAGTCACCTGTGGCATTGTTGGATTTGGATACTTGCAGTAAGGATTTATTTTTAGATCGGAGGGCTCAAGTATTGGTGTAAGGTAGGAGCAATTGGTGAACAACAGGAGTTTTTTTCTGGTTGGTCAATTAGTCTATGGGCCATAATAAGTTGATTGTAGGATAGGTAATTGAGTAATTCTAGCCGTTTCACCTGCAGGGCAGAGCAGTGGTGAGATCTGTAAGGGGAGCTATTGGCAAATTTAGCAATTTATTTGTAGCATGTTTCTAATTTGGCCAAATCAATTTCCTTTAGGTTGATTAGAATGGGAGAGGCATAAAGTAGGGAAGGAGGTACCATTAAATGTAAGCTCAGTACAGCATTTTGGCTACTTCTTAGCATTCAAATATAGTGGAAGAAGGGCTTATGATTGTATTTTGAATATATTGTTCTACTAATTTCACAGTTGGCCCTTCATTTTCTAACATTAACTTTGAGGGACTTACATCTTTAAGTGCTATTTATGAAGATTAAGAGAACATCATTTAAAAATGTCCAAGAACATTCTATTTTGGTGATGTGATAGTTCCACCATATGGGTTTAGTTTTAAACTTGACATAATGCTTGCATTGTGGAACAGATGCCTCAATCCATCTATCCAAGAGGGAGTAAAATTCAGAGAAGTAGACATCATTCTCATATGCAAGGTTACTGGGGAGATGTATCATTTATGATTATCAATAAGGTCAGTAAATTATAATTAAATGGCTTTGGAGCAATCTCTGAACTTACAGGAGTTATTAAGGCCTGCAAAGCATGACTTCAGGGAAAAAGTTACATCAAGATGTTCATTTTTGACTAAGAAGGCATAACAGCTATTATTTGACATTTACTTATTTCTCTGACATTTATTTACTGGGAAAGTCCGACTGAGTAGGTGTCAGTTTTCATAGGAAGCTCAGGGAGAAAAGCTACTTAGACAATTAGCATATTACATTAGCTTATTACAGAGCAACAGTGAAAGTTTTCACATACAAAAAAGAACATGCAGTAATAGTGGTATCCTGTGACTAACATTTGTCAGGACAAGTTTGAGAAGATTAAAATCTTTGGTGAGCTGCAGGAGAGCACAACCAAGTGTGTTGGCATTTACAAAGTCCAGAAATCTCAGAGCATGTTTGTTTTTGGTTGTATACGTTTGTTACTTTGTGTGCAGATAGTTGAAGTTACCCTTAAGAAGGGTATTTTGTCTGACTGGTAACTTTTCTAAATGATTGAAGTTTTTTTATGCTCTGATGGGATCATAAACATGGCTCTGTCATTATCTCTCACTACATATAGCGCGATACAAATCTGGCATTGTCCAACATCAGAGTTTCACTCAATAAAATTCAGTAACATTATTATGATAAATAATGTTACTGAATTTTATAGAGTGAAACTCTGATGTTGGACAATGCCAGATTTGTATCGTGCTATATGTAGTGAGAGATATATAGATACTCCCCCTTAGCTGTCAGAGGATGTGAATGCATGATAAACAGTATCCTGGAATAGAGGGAGTGAGGACACTACACAAAAAACAGGTTTTAGTAACTGCACAAATGTCAATGTCTTTGAGGATAAGGAAGGACTGAAGTTTGAATATTTTCTTATTTAAGCTGATGGCATACAGTAGTACTACCCTAATGTTATCCAGATTGGAATTTGATACATTGTAATGTATATCTTATGAATTCTACCTACAAAATGAACCACACAATTAGCAAATGTTTTAGCCAGTATGCCAAAATGGGGGGCAGGGAGCTTACCTACCTAAAAATATATGCATTTTCTCTAAGGAGATAAGTTAGATATCTTAGAGGAAAACATGGAATTGTACACCTTAATGCAGGAAGGCAGCATATTTCACTGGACTGGAGCAAGTTAGTCAAAACAAAGCTTACAGGACGTTTCTGAGCAGACATTTTAACAGCCAGTAGCTCTCATGATCTGAAATCCCTAGCTAGAGCACAGACCCTCAATAATTTATTAGAATAAGCAATACTCATGGCATAAATGCCATGGTAGGCAATGCTGAGCATTTTAAAATCACACTTGTCAACAATGGCCATTGCAGACCAGGTTACATAGGAATTATGTGATTGCTACAAGATGTCACTGCGAAAACTATAGCCACAGGATTCTCTACCTGCTGCAAGCAAACATGATCCAAAAACATAAGCCAAAGACTAAGGGTACTGCAATAGCCTAAGCAAGTCATAAACAGCACAAAAATCACCGTGGCTAGGTCTAATGATGGAATATAGTACCTGATTCAGATTATAGCTTTTAGATGTAAATATGATGTCCGTTAAGTGGCAGATAGTTGGTCCTTCGTAAAGTAGGAAAAAGTTTGTCCTTTAGCATGATACTGCACAAGCATAAGGGGAATATTTAAACTTACATCATCATCAACAACCCCCTTTTTCCCTTTTTCTACATGGGATCAGGGTGTCATGTTAACTGTCACCAAATATGTAAACTTACATCTCAGATGATTAAAGAAAAAAAGGTGAGAAGATACGATGGAAGAACAGTACCATGTACCCGTAAATCTTATAACTTTAATGGGTTATGGTTAACTGGATCCATTCAAGGACTTAAGAAAATCTTATAAGGCAGGTGCAAAAAATCAAGCACACATGATCCCTGACCATAGCCAAAGACTAAAGGCACTGCAGTAGTCTAAACAAGCTCAAAACAGCAAAAGGATCACTGTGGTTGGGTCTAATGATGGAATATAGTGCCTGATTTAGACTACATTCTTTAGATGGAAATATGATATCCTTACAACAGCAGCAACTTGGTTCTTTAGCATGAAGCTGCACAAACATAAGGGGGATATTTAAATTTACATCTCAGATGATTAAGGAGAAAAGGTAGAAGATTCAATGGAATTGTAGTATCATGTTCCTGTAAAACTTCTGTCTTTATTGGGTAAAGCGTCAATGGATCCATTCAATTATTGACTCAAGAAAAACTTATAAAGTATACAAATCAAGCACAGAGCCTTGATAACTCCTTTAAATAAGTAGTAGCCTTGGTAACTCCTATAAATAAGCAGTAATAAGCAGTATCCATGTCATAAATGTCATGGCAGGCAATGCAGAGTGTTTTAAAATCACACTTGTCAACAATGACCAGAGCAGACCAAGTAACATAGGAGTTATGTATTTGCTAAAAGATGTCCCTGTGTAAACTCTAACCACACATTTCTGCACTTGTTGTAAGCACACATAATCCCTGGCCCTAAGCTAAAGACTGAAGGCACTACAGTAATCCAAGAAAGCTAAAAACAGCACAAGGGTCACTTTGGTTGGGTTTAATGATGAAATATAATGGCTGATTCAGGCTTCATTCTTTAGATGTAAATATGGGGATCACATCAGTCGCTCTGCTAGACAGGGGACCAGGGGAGTAAAACTGTGGGAAGAAATAGCCAGGGAATTGTTATGGCTAGGCTTCTATAGGCCCTAGGGTCGATAGCCTAGTACCAACCTATAAACCTATGAACCTATGATATCCTTACAAGAGCAATAACTTGGTCCTTTAGCATGAGGCTGTTGTCCAGTTACATAAACATAAGGGGAATATTTAAATGTCCATCTCAGATGATTAAGGAGAAAAGGAAAAAAGATACAATGGATGAATAGTATGATGTGCCTGTAACATTTCTAAATTTAATACCTTAAGTTTCACTAGATCTATTCAAGCATGGACTAAAGAAAATCATACAAGGC
The DNA here is from genome assembly GCF_019279795.1 of Protopterus annectens. Lineage (NCBI taxonomy): Eukaryota > Metazoa > Chordata > Ceratodontiformes > Protopteridae > Protopterus > Protopterus annectens. Next base: position 311,355,633 of record NC_056748.1, read on the forward strand.
ACAAAAATCCGGTACAGTAAAGGAAAGAGAAAGCTGTAAATCATCAGTACATGACCTGCACCTGATACATTTCTGTGTCAATGACAGCATGTACACAGTGAAGTACATCAGGGCCAAGACAGAACCTGAGGGAACGCCATATTCTAATGTTACAGCACAAGAATAGTTAGCTCTGGGCAACTCCACCTGCAAGAGGGTGACCAGGTAAAAGTCAAAGCACTCAAGAGTATTGCCATTATAACTGTACCAAGACTTCAGATATTTAACCAATGTCCTATGTCCAAAAGTATGAAAGTGCCCAAAAGATTAAGTAGAAAAAATGTAGAATAGAACAATCATTTTTCATCAGGAGGTCATTATCACAATATAGCGACTTTGGTGTAGGTTAGTGTGCAAACTAGAAAAATAATCAGGCATCTAGAAGGAGCTATTTTCTATCATGCAAAGTAAAACAAAGATAATTTCACCATAATACAGCTACCATACTAAACGTCTGCATGTTTATGTGCTAATTAATTTGAGGCACTAGAATTAATTTCAGTATGTTTATTTGTATTGTTGCTAACTTTGAAAAGAAAAGAAAAAAATGTTGTGGTTGCATGTATTAGTGTAATATACTGTACAGGAACAATTATGTTTCACTGTTGTCTTCCAGCTTATAGCAACCCTGGATTGATTTGTTTATCCACAGCAAGGAAGACATAGCTTATTCTTAGCTGCTCAGATTTCTTTTTGCAAAATCTTTGCCTTTTGGTGATAAGTTGTTGATTACAGGTTGCCTAATTTATGATGTAAGTAAATTATAATTGAGGTATGACTGCCTCCATCTCCTTTGCAGCACACTTTTTTTTAATCTTTTATGGTCAATATACTAAATAGTACTCAAATAAGAACTTAGGGGTGAAGAAGGACTTATTCTAATAAATCCACAGCCTCATTATGTCATTGTATTTGGATCCCATCAAATATCTTTAATTGAAATCATCACCACTAAAGAGTTCTGAGGGACTCTTTCCACTGCTAGAGCTTATTCCAACTTAATCCATTTCACTCCTGCCAGCTGATTTCCTGACATCACACCTAATCCCCACTTTACCTTGTGGTGTTGTGGGTGAACCAAAATAGTGGAGCCACATATCCTTTATGATTTTAATCTGGGTGGGTTATGCAGGTCAGGCAAGAAACAAGAACTTGACAATCAATGTCACCCTCATGCAAAAAAGATGAAAGTCCTTAATAGCGCAATGGGGCTCAATCACCATGTCAGAATGAGAAGAATGGAGACCTTGGAGTGCAGCCACTGCAAATCTGCATTGTGAAAAGTCCATTGAGGTACTCTGTGCATCTTATGACGATGTCCTCAAGCAAACTAAGGAGATTTTGGAAGGATTATAATTTCCAACCTGTCGGGGAATTCAGAGGGATCCCACATAATGACAAGGAGACTGCTGGTGGGAAACAGAAGTCTGCCGAACTTTGATCAGCTTTCTGCAATTGTGACCCTCGACAGTACAATAGGTCGGGTATGACTGTATATTTTTGTATGTGTGGTATGTGATGTTTCACAATATTTTTTCTTTAACTGTGAATGAGGTCAAACTGCATTGACTGAGTGGTTAATTATGCTTCTAAAATGCTAATAAATGTTTGAGGTTGGGCAGTGGATGCGAATTAGTCAACATTATCAACATTCTGTGAATGCTAAACATATTTATCACACATATGTATCAGTATACACTACTATGTTTAAAGGGCATTTTTTTATACAAAAATTACTATAGATAGACAACAAAGAGACAATAAAATGCATACAATACTATGATACTGAAGTTTACAGGTTCATGTGTCACAATTTTTAAGTAATAGCAAAACAAATCTTTGCAATTGTGTTTGTGTGTATGTATTTGTGTGTATAAACACATGGAGGAGGGAGCATAGAAAAAAATGCATTTTGTATTTTGAGGTACTATAATAATTGCTGCTGTCATTAGACCCAATGATCCGAGGCGGATGGGCTATGGCATACTGTGAGTGAATGAACTGTGAGACCAAGAAAGTTGAGGGCATGATTCTTTTTTAGAGTAAACACAGCCTGTGCATTATCATCTCCTGCTCTAAATATGAACAGTTGAGAATACTTTTGCTTACACTTTTCAATGTTCTCTGTCATCCCTAAGGAATGATGCATTTACCACAGACTCTGGACCAGAAATTAGACAGTTTAGTCAAGGAACATCCAGCAGCCAGTAATCCAGGCAGTGGAAAACAAAGGCCCCCTTTAGCCTGCAATTTGTTAAGATTACAGACAAGAACTTATTTAACACACTTGGAGGAATAGTGAGACCAAATGGAACATTTATGAAGTACATGCCCTCCTATCTGGAAGCTGAGATACCTTTTATAGTGTTATAGAATGTGTACTATGATCTAAAGAGAAAATCCAGTTAGAATAAGAAATCTGGACAAAGCCATAAATAATGGGAGACAAAGGCCAAAACATAGAGACAATTTTTAAATATTGCTCTTACAAACTTAGAAAGTAGATAGAATAACAGGTTTTACATTAGCATGAGTTTTCTGAAGGTTATGAAGTCTAAAATCAGATGTCTGTCCTTATTTTTTGATGTAATCTTCAATGGTTATCCAATGGTTTGCAAGCAAAACACTATTTTGTGAAAAAATTGGCCAAAAATATGAGACAAAAATCTGTGAAAAATCTGTACAGTTGACAGGTATGTGCATGGACAGTCTACACCATGGCCACTCAAAAGCCTTGGGGGGATGAAATTGTTTAAGACTATACAAACTGAGCAGAGTGGAGGAGGGGCGTTGACTACAACTCTGATCTGAAATATATAAGTATCCTGTTTTTTTGGATTATTTCTATTGATTATTGTTTCTAGCAATTTATATATAGCACTTTTTATTGTCTGCTGCATAGTTTTTAGTGTATTTTATTGCTCTTAATTAATCTGCTCAGGTAACTGACTTGTTTGCAGTTAAAAGCATTCTGTAGAGTCTCTTTGCTCCTTTATCTGTTTAAAAACTTTCATTTTATGGCTTTCTGTAGTGTTCACTGTCTAAAGAGTGTAGGCTAATAGCTTTAGCATTGTCCTAGTTCAGATCTGCTGGCTCTGGGCCTGTTTGTTTCTACAGTGATTGTTCAAAGCACATGAACAGGCCATCTTCAATTAGCAGAAGCCTTTCTTTACCTTGGCTAGATTGTGTTAACTGGCTGCTGGCTAGTGGGGGCTGGTTCTTTTGTGCTTTTTTTAAAAAAGAAAGTTGTCTAAGGTTGTATCTTCTGGTATTTAAGCCCTAACTTTGAGAGGATTTCTGTCTATACACACTGAGCAGAGTGGAAGAGGGACATTGACTACAACTCTGATCTGAGATATATAAGTATCCTGTTTTTTTGGATTATTTTTATTGATTATTGTTTCTAGCAATTTATATACAGCACTTTTTATTGCCTGCTGCATAGTTTTTAGTGTATTTTATTCCTATTAACTAATCTGCATGGGTAACTGATTTGTTTGCAGTTACAAGCATTCTGTAGAGTCTCTTTGCTCCTTTATCTGTTTAAAAACTTTCATTTTGTGGCTTTCTGTAGTGTTCACTGTCCAAATAGTGTAGGCTAATAGCTTTAGTATTGGTCCCCACCCTGCCTCCCTGTTCGTGTCTTGTTGTTATACTTGGTGGCTTTGCAGTTCCCCGCCCCTACTGTAAATTTGATCTGGGACACTCCTCCTAGTCTAGTGTCATTTGCTCATTCTACCTAATACAGAGAGAACATCTGAGAAGGCCTTCTGTTTCTCCTTTTTCCCTTTCAAAAAAAAAATTGCCTGAATCTCCTTGTGTTCTGACTGTGCTTCTCAAACATTTTGGAAATATAGAGTATATTTTAGAGCATGTATTATAACTGTAATTGCCTTAATATTGCTACAACTCAAGTGCTCTAGGTTGCACTGCATCTGAATTGTTTGTGTGTTTTAGTTGCTTTTCTGTATATATAGACTTCTCTGTATATGTAGACTAGCAACTTATTCTGCTGTATTACTGACTCTTAAATCATTTCTCAGTTGTGCACTTGCCTTGCTTCATTTAAAAAGTTTTAAATTGCTAATTTTGTAGAGTTTTAATTGCATTTACTGTTTAGGACTACACACTCAAGTGTGTTAGCCTTTTCTGTGTTTATTTACTGTATTATTGCATTGTTTAGCCTGTTTTAACAAAAAAATAAATAAATACTATCTTGTTTGCTCATTTCCCACCTTTCCTAGCCAGTCCATATCCCAGGCCTTGCTTCTCTCAGGACTTTATTTTCTGTGCTCAGAGCTATCCAGACCTTGCTGTGGTAGAGGGAAGTCCTACTGCTTACCAGTGGGAGTGGTGAGCACTGTACTGCCTATCTAATGCTAGAGGAGTGGTTTCCAGCTCTGAAATTGTAATTTTATTAGCTTTTTTTGGCTGATTTCTATCCCTTTCAACTGTCTGGCTTAAAAACGCGTGAGTTTGCACATTTTTCACATCGTGCAGCACTGCGAGGCTACAGTTAAACTATTCCAGGTGCCAGAAAGTCTGCTCTTCAAATTTTCCCTTAGAACTAGCTGGTTTCTCAGTAGTAGCACTAACATTCTGAACCCCTGTGACTAGCACTTGCTCTAGAACCTGCTGGAAAGCACTAGGAAGTCTGAAACTGATACAAGCACTCAACTCTCCTTGTCAATAAGGAGAAATTAATTGTAGGCACTAAACAGCCTATAATTGCAAAGTACCTTGCAAAGGTAAGGGAAAACAGCTCTTAAACTTTACAAAAAAAGCACCTAAACATGCATGTCCAAAGGTCAGCTTCCGGTGATTTCTCCTGTCCACCTGGTGAATCTGGGCATACTGGGGCAATGCGGCAACTGCCTCATGTACACAGACAATCCTCTCCTCCTACCACCCACCACTACAACCTGCGAGAGATGCACTTACATAGCCAAACTGGAAGCAAAGCTCTCTCTGGCTAAGATCGTGCTAGACAGTCAAGAGTAGAAGGTTAACACCTGCACTACACCTCAAGCAACTCATAGCCCTGCAAAACCCACAGCATCAACACCCACACATAGTAACACTAAACCCACATATGCAGAGGCCCTTAACATTAACCTGCCCAAGCAACAAGGACCTCTGAAGCTGAAATGCAAACAAACACCAGTCACAACCAGAGTGACACATAGCTCACAACACCAGTGTGCCACCCAACAACAGCCCCTAAGGCAAGACAATGTACCCAACACTTTAGTCATTGGTGACTCTATAGTCAGGCACACAGATGTCCCACTCACCAGGCTGAGCAAGGAAAAAATTACAGTCAGCTGCCTGATGGGTGCCAGGATCTGCGACATAATGCATGCACTCATGTCACTCCACAACAAGTACAAATATGACTCTGTCATTGTCCATGCTGGAGTGAATGACTTGAGACGTACCTCCCTGGACTAGATGAAAAGAGACATGGAAGAGCTCTTGGATCATGTGGCCCAGGCAGGTACAACCCTAGCCCTGAGTAGCATCCTGCCTTCGCCCAGAATGATACCACAGTATACGGACAAAATGATTGACTTCAATAATTGGCTATGCTTCTCGTGTCATTCAAAGGGGATACAGTATCTGTCTGCCTGGGAAGACATGATCAACAAACCACAATGCTTTGCCAGAAATGGTCTGCACCTGTCACCCCTGGGATTCAGGTTACTGGCTAAAGCTCTTGCCACCCCTATAGTGCCCTTTTTAGGCAAGGTTCAAAGGATAAAACCACCACCATAACAGGTACAAGCATACAAAATCTGAAGGTAATGCTACTCAATGCTAGAAGTCTAAACCTCAAAATGCACTCTCCAGAGGCACTCCTAAAAATGGAGAACATCGATATCTATGCAGTAACTGAGACCTGGTTCAAGGCTCCAGAGAGCACCCCTGCAATACCAGGCTTCAACTCTTACCATACTTTTCGGCCACAAAACCAAGACCGAAACACTAAAGATGGAAGAGTGTCCATATTCACCAAGGATATTCACACCTCCAGGCTAGTTGCCCAACACAATGCATCTGAAATTCCCCAGGTGCAACTAACACTAGGTAAGACTGCAATCCAAATTGTAGCTTTTCTACAGATCCCCCACCATGCCCCAAGATTCTCACTACACCTTTCTAAACATACTGGAAAATATTAAGATACAACCAAACACCCTAATACTGGATGATTTCAACAACCCTGCCATTAACTGGGAAAACTACTCGGGTACCAACTCCTTTTCCCAACGGTTCTTGGAATACATAAATTCCAACACCCCAGATCAACTAATCCATTGTCCCACCAAGGGCTCCAATATCCTAGACCTGGTCATTACCAACATGGGAGATAGATGCTCCACACCAGTGGTCACCCCCTCATTGGTCAGGTCTGACCATAAGCAAATCATCCTTGACATCCACATCCCATCCCCACCCCAAGTAAGGAAACCTCCTTAAAAAATTCTCCAAAGCCAACTTCATGCTACTGAAGTCAGAAATGACAAACCTCACGACACCCATGCAGATGGGATCTAAAAGTTTGACTGCAGAATCCTACACTAAGGCACTGTACAAGCACATCCATTCGTGCATGAATCGTGCCATCCCAAATAGAACCAAGATGCTCTTCTCCAAAAAAGGAAGCCAATTTGGTGGTCCCCTGCTATAAACAAACTATACAACAGAAGGAAGAAACTGTTGCAGAAAAGAGGAAAATCCCAGGATGTAAAAAACTCCATCACCATCCTCAGTAAAAAGCTGAGATCCCTCATAAAATCCTCAAAAGCTAGTTACAAAAATAAAATTGCCAAAGATTTCAAAGACAACCACAAGGCATTCTATAGTTATGTCAAGAATCTAAATGGCAATGCTCAGATCTGCTCTGAGCTACAACAGAATGGCATTAAATATACTGATCCCAAGGATATTGCCAATATCCTAGCAGATCGATTTAGTGCCAACTTCACCCCCATCTCACCCCCTAAAGGGCCCATCTCAATACCAAAAGCTTGCCAAATTCCAGTAATCACAGCAACACAGGTAGAAACTGCACTCTCCAAAGCTAAGAATACAGCATCCATGGGACCAGATGACATACCAGGTTGTGTACTACATGAACTACAAAATGAAGTGGCACCTCACCTAAGTGTCATGTTTAATCATAGTCTCACCTCAGGCTTCGTGCCCACTGAGTGGCGCACAGCTACAGTTATCCCACTCCACAAGGGGGGATCTAACTTCGATCCCGGGAACTACTGTCCCATCAGTCTGACAAGCCTGATCTGCAAGGGCATGGAATGCATTATCATGGAACTTATAAACAAAGACATTGGCAACCTTCAAACACTGGACCCCACACAGTTTGGGTTTGTGAAGGGCTGATCATGTCTCCTGAATCTGATTGACTTCTTCAAATCAGTCTCCAGAGCTGTGGACGAGGGTAAGGCGGTCCACACAGCCTGTCTGGACCTTGCCAAGGCCTTCAACACCATTCCCCACTCTGGAATCATAGATAAACTTACTAAGCTAGGCATAAATCCCTATGTCACTCAATGGGTTGTCAACTGGCTTACTGACAGAACCCAGAATGTAAAAGTAGCCGACACCAAATCCAGCTCCAGACAAGTGACAAGTGGAGTATCTCAGGGTTCAGTCCTGGGACCACTCTTGTTTGGCATCTACTTCTCTGAAGTACAGGCCAACACTAAGGGACTCTATCTAACAACATTTGCAGATGACTGCAAACTGAGAGCCATTATTGAATCCCCAAATTATGTGGATATTCTACAAAAGGGCTTTACAGAAACAGATGCCTGGTGCCAGAGCCATGGGCTCAAGCTTAATGCCAAGAAATGTATAGTTATCCCCTTTGGAAAAAAAACATATACCCATGAATTTCCACATAGGTGGCAGTACACTAAACATCGAGAGTGTGATGAGAGACTTAGGGACACAGGTGGACAGTGGTCTCACTTTCGATAACCACATTGCCACAACAGTCAGGAAATCCTTCTATGTGGCACACCTCATCACTAAGGGTTTTTCATCCAGAAAAAAGGAGGTCATTGTCCCACTGTACTCATTCCTCAATAGACCCATTATAGAGTATAATGCCCCGTTTGGTATGTACCTCACAAGACATCTGCAACAGCTGGAAAGGCCACAGAAATACCTCACTAAAAGAATCACAGGCCTAAAGCAGATGCCATATGCTGACCGTCTAAAAAAACTCCAGCTATACTCTGTGACATATCGTCTGCTCACAGGTGATCTCTGCTTAACATACAAGGCCATGTCAAACCCTGAGCTGTTGGGCATGCTCCACTTAAAGAAATCCCGATCCCTCAGAGCCACACGCTCCAGGGATCTAAACCTTATCATCACAATGAACAAAACATGCTGGAGGGATAGGTTCCTGACCCAGAGACTCCCCATACTCTGGAATAGACTGCCCATACATGTCAAGCAGAGTTCCTCCTTGGCCCTCTTCAAAAGGTACCTTGATGATTGGATAAGAGATAGGAAATTCACCCCGGGGATCATGTCAGTCACCCTGCTAGACAAGGGTCCAGAGAAGTAAATATTGTGGGAAGAAATATCCAGGGAATTGTTATGGCTAGGCTTGTATAGGCCCTAGGGCCGATAGCCTAGTACCAACCTATGAACCTATAAGACAAATATAAAATGACTCTAAAGCCCTTTGCATTCTTTCATATTAAAAAGAACCTACTGTAGTATTCACAAACTGGGTGTGGGTAATGCTGGATTTACCCACGGTTGGTGTGGTTTGGTCACGAGAGCAAAGCCTGAGTGGCCAAACAAAGACAACCGTGGGTAAATCCAGCATTACCCACACCCAGATATGGGTTATTGCTATTATAAAATGACATTATTTAAGAAAAAAATACTTACTTTTCTTAAATAATAGCATTGTATAATGCCTCCTTGCTGCCCTTCTGCAGTTGTCTGGTATTCTGTGGCAGTTCTGATGTACTGCACATGCGTATGTTTACGCAGTACATCAGAGCTGTGGGTGGAAGCAATGGAGAAAGCAAGATCTCCGTTGCTTTTTACAAAGTGTCTCACTATGTTAAAGGAGTTTAACATAGTGAGACAGCTTTAAAAAAATTAACGGAGAAAGGAAGATCTCCGTTACCTTTTTTAAAGCTGTCTCGCTATGTTAAACTCCTATAACATAGCGAGACAGTGTCTAAAAAGCAACGGAGATCTTGCATTCTCCTTTGCTGTAAAAAAGCAACTGGACCTTTTCTCATTAGTATAAGTCTGATTTACAACATGCACGCTGAACAATCAGCGTGCACGTTTTGGAATATTAATGGGGGGGTCGTTGTATAATAGCTGTTTTCCTACTATGTTTTTCAGATGGGATGGGATATTGAGTAAAGGTAAGAACTTGTGCTGCAAGAGGAAGTAGAAGGGAACTGTATATACTCTGGATATAACTGTCATTATCCTACTGTCCTGGCTGATGGCCAACATGCACGAAGATGGGGGGTAAACAAACCCACTACCTCCAAATTAGGACAGTTGAGCAAGACCTCAGAGATTATGCAGCTAATTACCCTTTGTTGGACTATGGCTTCTCGGCTATTGCTGGCAACTTCTACCTCCAGGAGCACATTTTTTGAAAGTTGTCAGGGACATTTTGATTTCTTTTAGATTGTAGACTGTATTACTGCGGTCTTATAGGTGCTTAGGTCTTTATTAGGCTTTTGGCCAAAAATTCATTTTAGGCATAGCCAAGCTCATCCTAAATTTTCCAAAATATTGCTGACATGGGTTAGTACCTTAAGGAAATTTATAGCCATGATATATACTTGTAAATATCTGGTCTTCACAGGTGACCCTGTCCATTAGGGACATATGTGATAAAACAGGGTTAAATGTTTGATTTCCCGTCCACTGGGCCATGTTGCATTTAAATAAGATTGGGATGAGCTTTGCTACCCAAAATTTTTTTGGAATTTCCTTTTTCCAAAGAA